>NW_027272272.1:0-34631 GCF_040938485.1 Diadema antillarum
TGCTATCCTAACATCTTTTTATATGAAATGGGACCAATGACATGAATTCTAAGTGTAATACACATAAAGAATGATGCTGACTTCTTAGATGTACTTACTGAATGTCCTTTTCTAATTTGTACTTTCTTTCATTTCTTCTTTTTTTTTTGGGGGGGGGGGGGGGGGGGAACGGGGGAGATGGGGGCATGAGGGGGAGGAACTCACTCCTGTACTAGGAGGTTCAAGACTGACTGCTTCATTAACATTTACAGTCAGAAATTACTCAAAATCTGCATATTTGTCCGTTGTCTTCACAGTAGCATTCAAAATTAGCCAGTTTTTTGCATCCCATGCAAGAGAAAAGGAGGATAGAATGCAAACACACCCAGTCTCCTCATCCTCATGCAATTCATTGCTTCAGATCCAGGGAAGAGGCAAGAATAAGAACTGTAAACTGGGGGGTTAAGGGAGGGCAGGGGGGGGGGGGGGAAATCCTGCATTGTAAAATGAAGTGATGCAGCATGCTATTACTAATTTTTTTTTTTTTTTTTTTTTTTTGGGGGGGGGGGGGTTGAGGGGGAGAGGGGAGGGGGTGGAAGGGACCAGATACAATCTAAATCTGGTTAGTACCTACAGGGGAGGAAAAGCAGGTAACAAAATGCAAATCTAAATATTTTTTCTCTGATATTCTTAAGGGATCTGTGCTTCTATGGGAGGTTATTCTTGATTTAAACTTTGGAGGAAATACACAGATAATGGTACAGAGAGTTGCAATGTGACAGTCATATTGAAAAAAAAAAATCAAAAAAGGAAATTTACCCTGCAAACGTTCTACTTGTGGTTACAATGTGAATAAAAAAATACAGTTATATTCCCACCGTGACACCATGTGGCAGTTGTTATGTTGTGTTGAGTAATAAAGTTTACATTTAGTGATGCTTTGAGTGGTAGTGTTACTAATAACTTGCAAATCGCCTTCAGCACCACAACATGGTAGAAAGCACAATATAAGAGGACGATATAAGAGGAGGATATTTTTGCTCCGGTATTCACACACTCACCACAGTACGGATTATCACGCTATTTCTCATATTTATCATGATATAGCGAAATAACTACAAGATATCTTGGGATTTGGATCATGAAGCTGAATGCGCTATTTAGTGGGATATTCATGTCTAGACAGACGAAAATCTTGGTCGTGATGCAAGTCTCAAGATTTGTATCCTGCTAATTCGTGTCAGCGTGAATCCCAATATTGTACACCAGTGAGCATGCAAATATTTATACACACTGTTACACACATGAGTTAAATAACCGTAACACATCCATATATATATCACGTGTGTGTAAGTCAATTAATCTCTGTGGGTTTTGGGGGGTATATGTTGTATATAATGGATGGACAAAACCTACGTACAATCGCCGCCTGTATTCTATCTCCCTGTAATGGATGAATAATTGTCCATTGAAGAGCAAAAGGGAATAACAAATCCATATGATATTAATGACATAAGTTTCGATTCCTGTTAACTGAAAAAAAAAAAAAATTCATGCTACCCAAACAATATTCATGGCAAAATTATGACTTAACCATACATCATCATAAAATAAAAGACACAGCAGAAATTGGAGATGATGTCACTTGTGGATAAAATATACCAAGAAATAAATATATAACACAAGCCATCATCAAACACCTTTTCATGTGTTTACTCTGCAAGTGAAGGAACATCTTTATTTTGCTGAAACTTAATACCTCCAAATGAAACAAGTACCAGGATTGCAGTTTATCAGGAGGTTTAATGTACCAAAGTTGGCCCCAAAAATGACAGTGCTTTTCTAAGGAATATTCAGGGTGTTCAGAACACACAAAACTTGAACGAAAACATGTAGTCATACAAACCAAAATGATATAGCTGTACAATGAATTTATGTGTCTGAATGCTGAAAAACGAAACAGTGTGAAATAAAACAAAGATCAGAGTATTTGTTTGAACTAGAACTCAAAGACAAATCACCTTTTTCTCTGTCTGAATGCATGGTGTTCATAGAACAGTATAACAAGGCATGGCATAACGTAAGTGCTAGGTGATCTTACCTATCATTTCTGAAGGGGCCAGCAGCGAACATAACATGCGCAGGGGAAAACTATGCAGCTATGCAATGTTTCTTTTGCAATTGGCCAAGACATACCTGAATAGTCTGTAGGCTATACAATGAAAAATTTTTAGAAAATTTTTTTATCGAGATTCTCTATACTATTGCATACTGTATAAGCTATTATTTTTGCGTACAGACATTTTCGCGAATGAGCAGGTCACAGACATTTTCACGAGATGTTGTTTGCGCGAATTGACAGCGAGGCTATTTAAGTGCACTAGTAGCCTAGCACATGGCGACATTTTCGCGTGTTGTAAAATTCAGGGTCCAACAGTGAATTGCAAAATTCGCGAAAATTAAACCCTCGCGAAAATAACAGCTTGTACAGTATATGGTGTTCATAAAAAAGCATCATTGGTAAGGGATCTACATAAGCAATATAATTGGGTGGGGCTTCACGTAAGCGTAGGCGAAAAGTGACCTTTCCTATCATTTGTGAAGGGGCAAGCAGTGACCATGACAACATGCCCAGCTGAAAACAAAAGTGATTACCTTCTCTGTCTCTCCTCCTCCAGCTGTCTCTGCATCTCCTCGTATCTCTGCCGGTCTGCCTCCAGCTTCTTCCGCTCCTCCTCCACTCTCTTCCGCTCTTCTTCCAATTTGATGCGCAGATCTTCCTCCTCCTTCTTACGCTTGGCCTCCATTTCTGCTTTCCTGAGCGTCGCGGAATGAAAGGGACGTTACGTTTGTGAAAGAGCAGCAACCTGTATGATCCCCATCACTTGAGATTATGCCGGTCATCATTTCCATCATTACCATCATCACCTTCACCATCATTATCATCATCTGCATCCTAAAAATTTGCCATCATTGACCATCACAACACACAACTAGCACCTACTTACTACCACCGTTAACATGGTACCTTTATCATTCATTCAATCTTTGATGATCAGCATCACTCCTGCTGCACATCAATTGTCATTACCTTTACAAGGACAGTTTCACCTTTATTATCTAATATCTTCTAAACATAACCATTATAAAATCCAGTGAAACATCATCGCTACAATCACATATCTTCATGGTGATGTCATTAGACCATTATCATCATCATCAGTAACATCACGAGTCAGTACACCTATACAATACTAATTCATTTCATCGAACTGCAATCTTACAATTGTATGTGCCTTAATCACCATCAATGTTAGCACTAACATATCTGTTATCAGCATAAATCATCTCTTCCAAAACCATCATTTACTAATTTCATAGTGACAATCAGAAATTCTTTTATCATAGCTCTTGAAAATGAGCTTGAGTACAAATGACCATTCTATAGACAAAATACCAATCCCGAAAGATGAATCAAGTCCCATATTTTCTCTAGAAATCTTACATTATTCTTCTTGAAGAGATGGGTTGGCCTTCAAAAGTTAAGGCCTCAGTATAATTTCTAAACTTACAATCTTTTTTCTTCCTCCTCCTGCTTGCGTTTGCGTTCTCTCTCCTCCTCCTCCAACTTCCGCTTGCGCTCCTCCTCTTCCCGCCGTTTCCTCTCCCGCTCCATCTCCTCCTGAATCTTGCGCAGCCGCTCCGCCTCCGCATCCTCCGCCTTCTTCTTGTTGATGAGGCCCTGAAGCTGCTTGCGCATCTGGTTGGCCAGGTTGAGGTAGGCGTCCTCCATCTGGCGACGCGTCATGATGGTGGTCTGTCGAGATGGAATGATAGCACATACTGTAAAACACAATATTTTTGCGGCATGAAATTTTCACGAATTGTAGACGACAGCCTTTTTCATGGCATAAAATTTTTGAGAGTTGCCTCTAACATTCCATGCGTATAGTGTAGACAAGAACTTTCACGTGCATTTTTAATTTCGCAAATCTTGGCTTTTGCAAAATTCGCAAAATTAAAATGCACGCGAACATTACTTGTTTTACAGTAGCTAGTGAATGCTCTTAGAACATACCAGATTTTTCTCCTCTTTAATGGAAGTAATACAGTAACCTATGGCAGCAGTGAAAGCTTATAATGGTGTTCTGCTGAGATGGAATGACAGCACCATATTCAATGCTGGAAGAACACTAGGTGCAGTAATCACACTATGCAACACTACTGTATGTGGAATGTGCTTCCCGATACTTCCAGAAGTTTGAGCACACGTTTACATTTCCAACAAAACTCTGCAGAGTTTTTGTTTCGGTCTACAAAAAAAAAGCCCCCCCTTATGCAAATGCATAGCAGCAGGAAAAAAGAATGTGCAATGTGCGTAAACACCATGAATGGATCTATTATCATATCAAAAGTTTCTCAAACTTTCAGTTGTGCATGGTCACACTACACATAATTATGCAAAGTTTCGTGAGAAGTGAGAAGTTCCCAAGTGCATGTAGGAAGTTTTCTGTGATGTTTCGCAGGAAGTTTTGCTGGTAACCTCCCAAGAACTTTGCAGTCACACTGCTCAAACGACGTGAAGCAAAATACTGTGTAGTAAAAACTACTACGATAAACAACAATCCAATGAATGCCTGCTACCTTCACATATAACACTATGATTCATAGGAGGAATATTGGAGATGAAGAAAAACTTTTTAGTTCTTCTCCTCTTACCTTGATCTTGACAATGAGAGCCTCCAGGGCTTTGTTCGTCTCAGCAACCTGCTGGGCAGCACTTTTGTCCTTTACTGTCTTTGCTGTTGGTGATATAATAAAGAAATGTTCCCTGGATGTAATCAATAAAACTCACAAAAGCTATAAACTTCTTCTTCTTCTTCTTCTTCTTCTTCTTCTTCTTCTTCTTCTTCTTCTTGTTCTTCTTGTTCTTCTTGTTCTTGTTCTTCTTGTTCTTGTTCTTCTTGTTCTTCTTCTTCTTCTTCTTCTTCTTCTTCTTCTTCTTTGCATTCAACACAATATTCAATGAAGACTTTGTACTGGTCAACAAACTTATCGCTAGTGATTTTTGCTAAAGATTTATTTAATCCATAAAGGCCTTGAGGAAATTTTGTTGTAGAAATTATCATCTTGTTTAATATCAAAATAGCACTGTTGAATTTTATTGCACACTACCGGTATTCACTTGGAAAAAGAAAGAAATTTCCCAAAATTTGCTGATTTGAGAGAGAAACAGGAATTTCACCAAAAAAAACAGAAAAAAAAACAGGGGTGACACTTGATAAAAATCTGTTACAGCACATCTTCTCTCTTTTGCATTAATAATCTTTCCTACATTGAATAGAGTAATGTTGTTTGTGGGTCTTGATTAGTTGATCCTGTCAGACTTATGACAGGTCATCAAATTTATTTAGGGTGATTTGTGTTAGAGTCTTCTTACATATATGAGATTTATCATAAGTCACCAAACTATTAGGACTGATGTATGTCAGGTCGCTGACTTCACAAACGACCTACAGCAAACCCACTTTGACTTTCTAAGGCATGCAAAATGTACACAGTTGCTTACAGCAGCTAACTCTGGCAACTATAATATCAACACCTGTTTGATATCTAAAATCTCTGCCCCTCCCTTCCTCAGCTGGTTCACAATCCTCCTTCTATTATTTTACCCTTAAAAGATATGCAGAATGAACAAGGCTGTTTACATCAAATGAAACAAAAGAAGAGCACTCCTTTCTTTGTTTGACCCCCTAAACTATGTGAACCTGACAAGAAGGGCAGGCACTGTGCTCCAGCATGCTGGCATGTGAAATATACACAGTTGTTTACAGCAGTTAAGTCTGGCAACAATATCAACACCTGTTTGATAGCTAAAATCTCTGCCCCTCCCTTCCCCAGCTGGTTCAAATGCCTCCTTCCATTGTTTTACCCATAAAATACGCAGAATGAACAAGACTGTTTACATCAAACGAAACAAAAGAAGAGCACTCCTTTCTTTCTTTGACTCCCTAAACTACGTGAACCTGACAAGAAGGGCAGGCACTGTGCTCCAGCATGCTGGCATGCGAAATATACACAGTTGTTTACAGCAGTTAAGTCTGGCAACAATATCAACACCTCTTTGATAACTAAAATCTCTGCCCCTCCCTTTCCCAGCTGGTTCAAATGCCTCCTTCTATTGTTTTACCCTTAAAAATATGCAGAATGAACAAGGCTGTTTACATCATATGAAACAAAAGAACAGCACTCCTTTCTTTGTTTGACTTCCTAAACTAGATATGGACCTGACAAGAAAGGCAGGCACTGTGCTCCAGCGTGCTGGCATGCGAAATGTACACAGTTGTTTACTGCAGCTAAGTCTGGCAACAATATCAACACCTGTTTGATAACTAAAATCTCTGCCCCTCCCTTCCCCAGCTGGTTCACAATCCTCCTTCTATTGTTTTACCCCTTAAAATACCCAGAATGAACAAGACTGTTTACATTGAATGAAACAAAAGAACAGCACTCCTTTCTTTGTTTGACTCAAGAAAACTATGTGAACCAAACAAGGCTGTTTACACAGCTAAAAATAAAATACTGACTAACTTGCACCTGTTTGGCACATTGCCAATTTGTCCCAAACAATTAGTGAAGACACTGTGCTACAGTGTGCTTAGAATCTTGATAATGTTTGGAAATAAGAACTACATACATAAAAGTTGATATAAATGCATGACAGCTAAAAATGGTCACTCTGACTGAATGAATCGTAATCTCATCTACTAAATACAAAGTGAAAGGAGAAATGAAAATCATAACGTAATCTCATCTACTAAATACAAAGTGAAAGGAGAAATGAAAATCATAAAACGCCATTTTAAGATTTTGAAGTAAAAATGTTACTCAGTTGATTGCATACATCTACACAAAATTAACTATAAAGATGCTGTTAGCATAGTGAAATCACACACACTGAATACACAAAAAGATATTGGCATACTATCAAGCAAGCACACATCAGCATACCTATTACTGTAAAACCAGAAATTTTCACCTGCACGAAACTTTTACGAATTTTGCGAGGAGCCATGATTTGCGAAACTGAAATGCATATGAACAGTATTGTTTACACAATGCATTTAATGCCAGTAACATTTGCAAAAGTTTCATGTTGCGAAAATGGCTATCGGCTCCAATCCACAAAGTTTCACGCTGAGAATGTTTCTGGTTTTACAGTACTGTACATGTCATACACTTCACAAGAACAATATTTTGCGAAATGACACTCATTAGACAATTTCACAAGCAACTTACTGGTGACTGAAAACGACATCAACAGAATAAGAACGAAATCATCAATCGACTTTCAAGAGAAAACATTAGCAATTATTAGTGTCACAAGAAGCAATAGCTTTTGAGTTGTTAGGTTTGTAAGAATAAAAACACCTTGAAATATACTGCATACAGTATATTACAGCTTCTTAACAAATTTTACCTCTGTCATATTCCAGACTTTAATGGAACTTCCATGCGAGAGACAGAAAAACTGTAGAGAAATGTTACAGAAAAGCTAGTCTTATGCCATATCCTGAAAGACAGTCACAGAATTTGATGTGGTTTACAATGCAGACAGACAGTACTCTCCTGCCTCAATACCAACAAGTATCAGGAACTGTAAAAGTGGATATTTTCGCACAAGTGATTTTTTGTGCTTGGCAGGGTAAGATGGATTTCATGTGTGGTTTTAATTCCGCAGAATCAGGACATCAACTACTGGAACATAATGGCATGCAAAAATATTCACATGCTTTTATTTTCATGCTAGCTTCTGGTTGCGCGAAATGAGCGAAAATTTCCACACTGTGAATATTTTCACTTTTACAGTACACATACAAGGATAGATGCTATCAAGTGTTGCGATTTTGGTCTCACCAATTTGGCCCATCTTCTCCAACTCCTTGTGCAGAGTTCGGACCTGGATCAGGTTCTTGTACCTGGGCCGGTGCTTGCGGACGGCGATGAACATCCGGACCGAGCTCTGGATCTTGACCAGGGCCGCTCGTCGGTACAGGATCTTGTTCTTCACTGTGAAATGCAATACACACAAACACATCTTGATTCACAGCACAAGTGATTACTGATCAATTCATGTGTGAAATGCATAATTGTATGCATGGAGTCAAACAGATTTCAATTATCACCTCCACCAAGGGAGGAGGTTATGTTTTCTTCGGCATTTGTCAGTTTGTTTGTCCGTGTGCAAGTAACTCAAAAAGTAGTGAACGGATTTGGATGAAACTTACAAGAAAGATTGAGGACAACACAAGTAACAGATGATTTAATTTTGGCAGTGATCTGGGAATTTTGGGGGATTTTATGAAGGATTTTCGATATTTTGGTCAAGCTAAGCAGTTTTGAAGTTTTCATATGCGCACTAAAGTGCGTGCTCTATAGGGCGAGGCATGCCGCGCAGCTGGAGGTTGATGACATAACAAAAGGCTTCTATATTGGGAAATCAGGAGACTTTCAGCATGGGTGCAAATCATTGATATCTATGGAAGAACAAGATCAGTGATGTAAATGAGCTGCTTGGCGGAGGTTTACGCTCTCAGAGTGCTTCTCTAGTGTTTCACTACTCTTACTTGACATTAATGTATATTTTTAAGGTGATTTCCCTTTTAACCATCACTGACTGATACCTATAATGCATTCAGATATCAGAGAGAAAAAAAATTGCTTATAAGCTGCTCAAAGTGTAACATGGCTCTATTGGTTGTAAAAAGGAAGACAATTAAATTCAATGTGATAACACTGTTAATAAATATGAGTGACATCTGATTGACTTTTTACTCGCTGACTTTAAAAAAAAAGTAATAACATTTTTACGACATTCATTTTCCCCAGAAAAGTTTGCATTAATACTTTTTTCATAAGCTATATGTTTTTTCTTTCTCTCTATCTCTATCTATCAATTCATAATCTATCTATTAATCACTAAAGCTTTATGTATAAATGTATATGTTTATCTCTCTATCTGGATATGTGCAATACATGTACATATGAGTGCACATGAGCATGTTTGCTTGTCAGGGTCACTGTCTCTTCTCATGAAAAACTTACATTTGATGACCATCAGTGTCCCCCACTGTCCTCGCTTCCAGCGAGTGCAGATCAGCCAGCGACGGACCTTCTTGATTAGGATGCGCAGGTTTTCGGGGTCACTCTTCATGATCTGGTCGAACTCGGCGAACTTGCCCGGTCGGAAGAAGACTTTGGTCAGACCAAACTGGTAGTCATTCTCGTCCAGACCAAGGGCATGGAACAGGGCCTATATGGGGCAATATGTGAATGCTTCCACTGTAATATATGTTATAATTCCATTATCACTGCGTGCATTTATACGTTGATAGCAACTCAGACATCTGAAATCAAACACTCAAAAAATATTGGACATTTCAAGCCCTTTTTTGTCGGTGACACGACATTTGCTCCTGCAACAATCGCTCCAGTCTTATTTTCTCCAAGGAATTAGGTTTAGGGTTTGGGTTGTGATAGGGTTTTGGGTTCAGTTTGATGTGAAGATTAGGATTACGATTACTAGGTTAGGGTTATGTTTGTGTGTAGAATTTACATTTGGCTTAGCATGCAGATATTTTGTGGGAGCAATTGTCGCAAAAGCAAATGTCATGGAACCCTTTTGCCTGCTATGTACAACCAGTTGTGCAATGAGACCCTCAGAAGATTTTCAATAGCGATAGGCAGAGAAGAAAAGTAAAGGTGGTTACATGAGCATAAAAAATAGTGCTGGAAATATAGATTACACGTTTTCTGGAGAAGCCTTCGAAGCGGCGTTACCAGGATAAAATGATCCAACAATTACATGACCATATCTAATATTCTTTGCTGCTGTTTACACTATCACAAACTCTTGTTAGCATTTCTGGTATGGCAAGCCATCTTAATTTTGGGCACATCACTAAAACCCGTGTCACAGCTTTCACATACCTTGCAGAAGAGCCTCGGATCTAGTCGCACCAGTTCTGGAGGCATGTACTGCTTGTACATGTTGTAGAGGTCCTGGAACTGGGTCCTGGATGGGAAGCCTCCCTGCATCAGGTCCAGGACCGACACCATACCTGCACAAAAAGATAACAAGACCTTGTAAGACTACCCATATCCATCTCCAAAGCACTCATTGTCTGAATCTAACAGACTAGCACCTAACATCTGATCAAAATTACTATCAGGGTTGTATCAGTTTACTAACATATTCTTACCAACAGACAAAAAAAAAAGCAATAAGAAAGAAATAAACGCAATTACAGCCACGAGAGTGTGAGTTAGGAATGATAATCCATGCTACAAATCATTTAAATTATGCTGTTCTCACTTACTGATTTTCATTGTAATTTTACTGGTTAGGACAAGTCTGCTACTGTAATATTTCATTTGTATGACAAGAATCATGTTGTAGCACTTCTACAGTGTTACTCTGCTGGTACAATCATTATGGTAGTTGGGGATATTCTAGGAAAACTAACTCTCCTCCCACCTCCTCCCCCCCCCTCCCCCCCCTCCCCCCCCCCCCCCCAGAAAAAAAAATAATGATCTCATTTGCAGGGTTACCTGAGCACTGAAGCTGGCTAAGGATCTGACCACCCTCAAAGAGATTGTCCACCATCTTCCCGTTGGGTTTGATGCAGCGGACAAAGGAGGAACCAGTGCTCTGGAGTTTCTCCATCAGTTGGTTGAGTTGCACCTACAATATGATGGCAAGAGGAGATTGCATACATCAGATACGTAAGATTTGGCACGCCGTACCCCAGGGTACGGTGTTGTGTAGTGCCATCTCATGTCCATTATCATACAGTTGTGCAACGTTGTCATGGCAACTATTTTCTCATCATCAGCGCTGACATAAAATCGGCGCAGCGATAACGATCCCAATGCTGATTATGTTGCATAATCGCAAAAAAGAAAACATTTTTTGAGCATAATAATACTTAAAATCATTTTTACACATTTTGTGGTAACCCAGGGTACAGGGCTGAAAAAAAAAAATAATTCGACAAAATGGTGAATTTTTATTTGGTACCCCAGGGTATCAAATATTGCATCATATATGATATCTCAACAGGTAAGACATTCTAACGAGAGTCAGCCTGTATAAACATATATGTATGGCAAACAACTTACTGCATGCATAACACTGTTTTGCCAAGTTCATGACCAATGCGCCTTGAGAAGGGGCAAGCATATCGTTGTTTACGTTGTTTTGCCAACAAAATCACAGCAATTCCCGCTAGGAGGGGGCATCATATCTCAGTAACGGACTGCGTTCTGATTTCAAGATTTGGTCAAGAGTTCGATTACACTAAAACAAACTGAAATATGTGACTAAGTTGACTTATCATGAATTTTCGAAATACTGTAGGTTGTTTTGCTATCTCACAACCTTGCCTTTACACCAGTTTCAAGAATGGAGGCATAAATCTTTAATAAACTGCTTGTGAAAAACATGGAAAGACTCCCTAAGGAAAACTGCAGGACGTACCTTGAATTTGTTGCCGACACTGTCAAAGGCCAGTTTCTGGACCTGGATGGGCTGACCACCCCGCCCCTTGGGGAGTTCCTTGGTGTCCTTTGGGAAGAGGCTCTGGAGGAAGGGGTCCTTGCTGTCCCGGATGACCACCTCCAGGGAGGAGTGGAGGGCATCATTGTTCTTCTCTATAAATTCACTCTGTGTGATGCGATAGATTGAAGGGGTTGGATTAACACAGACATAGGTGACCAATCTCTATGTTACATTGACATATTTAGAGTGAGGAAATATATGAAGTACAGATGCAGTCATTAAAGCTCAGATAGCTACAAAATAGAATGGCTTGGCTGAAAGCAAAGACATTGGACATTAGCTTAATAATAAATGCATTGATATCTTAGCTATGTCCTGTCTGAATTTCATAGCCTAAAAAAATATGTTGAAATTCAAAACTTACTTCTTGCTATGAAGCACATCACTATGATGTGTTGAATTGCTCTATTATGTCAAAATGCAAAACAGACTGCTTCTAAACTTATAGCTACTTTTTCCAAGTACTTAATTCACCTTCGTGTCGAATTTTTGAGATGATAAATTGCTACAAAAAGCTGAGAAATCTGACTACTGGTTGATCTCGTAATACCAACGTGAGAAAGTCAATTTTCTGTGACCTTATCAGGATTTCTGAATGAAAAGTCACATCTACGCCATATTTTGTTGTAGCTTGGAAGGGTAACTTATCTAGCTAACATTTCATCCATGGACTTCAGGTAACATTTATCAAGTAATTATAAAATGGGTTCAAGAATGTAGCCAATTGGAAGCGCTGAAATGAGTCACGTGTGCCTGCATTAATTTCTCACTGAATGCACGGCCTGACGTCACAATGTTTACACTAGCAGTGCGCACTCAATCAGTTGTTACAAGTGCGTCGCGCGCTACTATACGCGCTGTCAATCCTGTAAACAACTTCTAGTTCGGGCTGCCGCCACGGCCGGCCTTTCTTGTGTGCATAACATGTGTGGCGTACGTATACTCTTATACGTATAGTACTATATGTACGGGATTTCCGAGTGCGACGTGCGTAAATGTTTGGGACGAACATCTTCGGACATCTTGACTCTTGAGCGAATGCTACATGTAGCTGACTGGTATTGACCCACAAAGGTACATGAAAAATGCTGTTAGTTTTCGACCCATTTTATAAAACAAATGATGCACAGGATTATTTCGTGGCGTTAGTGGAGATGTAGCACACTCGAGGGTATTTACAATTGTGAAACATGCACGAGGCGAACTATCCTGTGCATCATTTGTATGATATTCAATCCATAGATTGAAGCTAGTGTTCCTAAAAGAACTTGAATGCTTTCACCTTTTGAAAAAGACATAAGCACTGAACAGAAGAAATGAGAAAAAAAAATGTAGAACACATTTAACACCTCCCGTGTAACCATAAATTCATCCGATGAAATGCGACACCACTTCCTGTCTTACAGAGGGCACACACAAGCTGTTATGTTCATGAGGGTCTCATTTTCACTAATTTTTGACAAATCACTGGTGGGCTGTGAATTTGACAACATGCAAAAATATACATTAACAGAGTGAACGAACAGGCATTACATGCGCTTAATACAATAGCCATGGTGTCAAATAGCGAAAACAACATCTTGCAAAAATGTCTGTGACCTCTTCATTCATGAAAACGTCTGCACTTTAACATAACAACCATTACAGTATCACGCATTGATTTGATGAAGACATACCGTCTGATAACAAACTGCTCCGGCAAAGTGACGTATAAGAAAGCCCTCATCATCTCGAAGATTGCGGTGAGCAGTAAGCTTGGATTTACGAGGTATCTGCAGAGAAGTCAAACATACGTGTAGGGCTACAGATTATTTGAAAGTAAACAAAGCTCAAGAAAGATTAAAATGCAACATTTTTGTTGCCGGCTTGTTTTCAACACATCAGGGGGGCATTTCATGAAGGGTTTTGTCAGATATTTCGCCTGACAAAATGTTAAAAGCTACTAAAATCCTTGCATCTGATTGGCTGAGAGCAAATTTGTCCGACAAGTTGTCGGACAAAAACGCTTCATGAAATGCCCCCCCCCCCCCCCCCCGGGCATTTCATGAAGCGTTCTGTCAGATATTTCGTCTGACAAAATGTTAAAAGCTACTGAAATCCTTGCATCTGATTGGCTGAGAGCAAATTTGTCTGACAAGTTGTCGGACAAAAATGCTCCATGAAATGCCCCCCAGGTCTCAGGTATTCATTTTTGCTACTAAATTCAAGTCAAATCATTTTTCTGATGGGGTGCATGGAATTATGATGAAACTTGAGAAACGTCACTCAGGAACTTTCAATTTTTCAACGTATGTATCGCAATTTATTGGGGCATCAAGTTCATCGGAAATACATTTTTCTCCTTTGTGCTGTCATTCAAATAATTCTACTTCTATCATTCTGCTGCATGTACAAATGGATACCAGATTAGCTATAAGTGATCATGAGTTTGATGTTCCTGGTGCATACTGTGTGTAAACTCTAATTTCTTTTTCCCACTGGATGTTTGATTTGTTTTTAAAGTCTTCCAAACATTTTGATACAAACTTCCAGGGCACATTTTCCTCAAACTCTGCCAAGTAGGTATACTCACAGCCAGCCTGAAGTGACTCTTGTGTTTCTGGTGGACATTGTGGGTGAAGTTGTTGGCACTGGCCTTGGGTAATTTGCTCTCTTCATCCAGAAGATCCAGTATTCCGTTTGGCTTGGCCTCAACCAGATCTGATCGATAAAGACGAGCATTAGATAAGATTAATAGAGGCAACGTTTGAGATAGCACGAGGGAAATTACTATATTGATATACAGACCGGCACTTGTTTTGGAATATAATTTTTGCACAATAAGTTAAACAAAGAATAAACACTTAAAACGAGCAAAACTCATCACAGTACACTGTGCTACAAACCCATATACAGTTGTATCTTCTGGGGCTTTTACAAACTTAGTAGGCCCTATGAAGTTTTTCTTGTCTGTTTCAAGTGGCCTAAACAAAACACTAATATGGTGGAATTCTATAAAAAGGCAACATTGCCTGCATACATTACAGTGTCACATTTTGACGATATCAGTTTATCGGAATCAAACAACAGGCCTGTGAACTATCCCAAACATGCAACTGAATTCACACGTTCCTGCTGAATGCCTGTTAATATCAGGAATTCAGCTGAATTTATTGTTGCTATGTCAGTCAAGCCTTGACAAGCATTCCAAAAAGGACAACCCTCACTATGAAAGTGTCCAAAAAAAGTTACCGATAAATTTTGTGTCAGTACATCAGTGCATATTCCACCAAGTATACTTTATACTCCATATATTTCACAAGGTTTTTATTTCTGCAAATTTTGCAAGTCTGGTGTTATTCACAAATTTAACAACACAAGAAATTACTAACTCTGATCTCAACATGAATATGGTGTGAATGCTTATATTTCTCAATTCATTACTGTACTGTATGATTGCGAATTTAACCAATTGTGAGATTGTCTAGAAGTCCCAATGCCTAAAAAAAAAATAAATAAACTCGCTAAATATATGGCAAATTCAGTGTCTTTTTGTTTGTTTGTTTGTTTGTTTGTTTGAATACCTACCAATGCAATCTTGGTTGTCCACATATGTGACAGTGTTCACTCCTAGACTCTCTCTCTCATACAGTTCTTGTTCCTAGGGAGGAAGGGAGGTAGAAATATCAACTCTAACATTGTCTGATGCAACAGTAACATCTAGAACTCCAACACCATCACCTTTTCATATCTGCAACCTCAAAAGTTCCGTTGAAAGTTTGCAACCCAGCAGAAAAAAAAGAAGCAGAATATTGCTTTAAAAATCAAAGACTTTACCCTCTTATACCATTCTTGTTGCTTTGAGAAAAATGAGATAACCATACTGAGTCTTTGATTTGTCTGTGGCAATAGAAAGACAACTTGAGTCCCCACCATCACCATCTTTTCATTGGTACTGCCTAAAAAGCACAAGTGAAATTCTGCTTTAACCAGCTATTTAAAGTCATGTTGTTGCTTTTAGATTATCAAATCCCATGAAAAGCTATAAAGAATGAGGTAAAGTTTCTGGAACTCTGCTATGAGAGTAAACTTGTTACACTTGAATTATTTTGTAACTGATAACTGTATCCTTTTAATGCAGAGTTCCACAGTAATTCAACTTCATACAAGGATTTTCAGCACACTGACATCCCTTGTACTGTAACATACATAATCCAACTGATATGGAAATGTGTGGCAATCATTGTCAACAAATCTACAATTATAATAATTACAAACACATTCAGTGACCTATGATCTCAAATTCACACTAAATTGCAAACTAAAGACTCATGTGGAAAGAAACCAGCTACCCTACTCTACATGTACCTCTTTCAGCACGCGCTGGTTGAAGAACTGCTGTAGCTTCTCATTGCAGTAGTTGATGCAGAACTGCTCGTAGCTGTTGAGCGTGAAGAACTCAAAGCCGGCGATGTCGAGCACGCCGATGAAGTTTGCGGAGCTCTTGAAGGGGAAACACTGGTTGATGCGGGAGACGATGTGGTCAAAGAGGTGGGAGTAGATGGCCTTGGCCAGAGCATCCCTAGCATTGGACGCTTGGTCACTCTTCAGTGGTACCCTGGAAAGTTTAGAAAGCATTTTTACATTCAACGGTCAACCTATCTATAACGCACATTTACATTGTTTAAAAAACTGCCATTTGGTTTACTTAGAGAAATTTGACTGCCACTCAATTTCAATGTATTACTTTGAAATAAATGTTTTCTTTACAACCTTGCTCAATTCCTCTATGAAATATCATACTCAAGAACAGAGCTACAAAACAAAATATATAACTTGTGGCCAGAATCTATAAATATAAGGATGAATGAGGCTTCTATACAAAGTTTGCATGGTCTGCATCCCTAGTCCCTCATTTCACTAAATTAATGAATGCATCCAAGCCTCAGTTTCCCTCTCATCTTTACTATTTCCCGTAAAAACTTCACAACAGTATTTCTAGGACTTGTACTGCATAGCACTGATTTAAAGCCCATTATCATTCAAAACACAACATGAAAAGCTCAAGTCATTTGAGAACCCTCTTATGTTTGCTACTGATCAGTTATACAGGTGAACCCTGTAACAAATGGACATGGCTACAACAAAATTTTATATGTACTACAAAACTTTACTGGTGAAACTAACTGTCATTACTTATTTTATTTCATTTGTCTGTTTTTTAAGTGGATTATGGTATGAGATAGATTCTGTGGTCCTGACTTTTTCAGTATAACAGGGTTTGCCTGTACACCTTTGTCTGTGCATAAACTTTTAGAATTTGTTAAGCGGGTGTGTGTGATGCTTCAGGAATTTGCTGATACCTCCAGACATCTCTACGCCTGCTACTAAGGGACTCACTTGATGACGGTGCCCCGGGCCTGCATGGTGCGAGAGGTGAGCGACTCATCCAACTCCTTGGAATCCACGCTGATGAGCTGGGCAGTGAAGGCCAGGGAGTCCTTGGACTCAGGTGACACACAGCAACCACCTGACACAGGGAGGAGTCACATGATGAGGGGAGTCACATGACAAGGAATGACAGTGTGAAAATCTGAACGACTACTTGATGTTTAACTCTTTTGTGCGCCATCAAAAGTGATTAAATGCATTCTAAATCAAATCTTGGAGCAGATCTCATGAAAAAAGTATGCTTATAGTGTAGTGGCTGTCACGTCTTATTGAAATCTCCATCACAGCATACCTAGCCCATCTCTGATTGCCGTCATCTCTACAAACTTCCATTGCACTGGTAAATCATAATTCCAGCCCTTCTGATGTGTTCCTTAATAACAAAGTATCACTACTAACTTTGTAACTCAGAGGCTGTTACATGGCTGTCAAACCTCCCTGATTCTACTAGAATCTCAGTGAAAAAATGAACAAGAAATCTCTTCATGTCCTGAAAAGCTAAAATAAAAACTCTTGTGTTTTTGGAATTGTAATTTAAGCAGATGCATGTAACATGTCAAGTATTTCCCTCAGAGCCCTATGGAACCTCCTTGATTTTGATGAGTGTAGTTTTACATGTTTTGGCAGCCCTGATGTTACATCATAGGTATTCTCACCATCTTGGCTGTCATTGCCCTTGAAAGCAATGTTGCCGAGGTGCAGGACGAATGCCACAATGCGCAGGATGTCCGCCTCCTCCTTGGTGTTGAGACCGATCTTCCGGAGAGCGTCGACCACTCGTTGGTAACCACGGAAATCATCCACCTGGATGTCGAGCAGCGCCCCCTTTTTTTGGTGCTGTATAAATTAACACAGTTCCAAGGAAGGTACATTTAGAGTGGTGGGTGAGAGAAGTTCAAAACAGGTTCCTTCACTGTTTAAAGGGATAATTTACCATTTGCAGATGAAACAAAAACCCAGCATTAGTGCTTTAAAATAGTTCTAAAATATGAGTCACAGATAGAAACTACCACTGTGAAAATCTGAATTCGTATAATCGATGTTAAGTGTTGCCAAATACACAAAATGTGAACAATAGTCATGATAAAAATTTTTCCAGACTAAACCGACTACAGTTACGGTTTATTGAGAATAACACTGATATTTCCTTGTATTTTAGGCTTTATTGCAAAAATTGTATGTGGTAGGATGTTTTGTGATACAACTGACCTACACATATGTGGCAAATGTGATAACTCGAACATCTTTAAAATCACTGTTCCCAAAGGTAAACATTGCTTTTAATAACATTTTTACTTGTTGAAATCAACAGGGGCGGATCCAGGGAGGACAGCAACCAGCGCACGCCCCCCCCCCCCCTTTACTTGAAACAAAAGAAATAAAAAGAAAAAATGGGGGAGGGGTGCGTGCGCACCCCCTTTAATTTTGTAAACACGCCCCCTCTTTACGGAATTCCTGGATCCGCCCCTGATCAATAACAGAAATACAATTTAAAGCAGCAGGTAATTCAATGGGATAGGAAGGACAAGTCAACAGATGGATACCTCAAATGCAAGGTAGAGAAACAAAGGACTAGTTCAGTTGACACAAAATATCTTCAAATGCAATATTTAGCTCATCCTTTCTGGAATACCCAAAAGCATGTGTTTTATCTGTCTAGAAATAACATTTTACAAATGAAAAAATATTGGGGGTGTTTTGACATTTAAAGTCCCTGAATTGTTACTACATGTGACAAACAGAAAGATATAGTATATATTTCAATAGACATCATATAAATGTTTACATTGAAAATGAATATGAACACATTTGTAACTTATTGTATTGTCTCATCAGATTATATTAAACCATCACATTTAGCCATGCAAGAAAAATACATGTCTTTCCATATCAGGTACAAGCCACTAAGAACAAAAACAAAACAACACAGGCATTATTGAACAAATCCAGCAGCTAAACAATGTTAGGCGACTGCTTGACAGTTGCATCCTTTTAAAAAATATGTACAATACACTTAAAGGACAAGTTCACCTTCATAAACATAAGGATTGAGAAAATGCAACAATATTAGTAGAACACATCAGTGAAAGTTTGAGGAAAATTGGACAATCGATGCAAAAGTTATGAATTTTTTTAATTTTTGTGTTGGAACCGCTGGATGAGGAGACTACTACAGCTTGTGAGTCATATGCGTACAACAATATAAAGAAAATGTAAAAGAAATTCAACATATTTTCACTTTTTTCGCATAATAAAAGAGCACTTGACTTGCCTCTTTCTAAAGGCAGGGGGAATACAGTATTCATCGCATAATCGGGCATCTGATAATCGGGATCCTCGCTTAAATGATATACGCTTCCCAGAAACATTTCCAACGCACGTTATTTTCACTGGATAATCGGGCGGGGACCTCTGATAAACGGGACAATTTTTCTTCAAGCGATCTTTGATTTTGTTAATATTTTACAAAAAAAAATCTACCAAAATACCACAACAATATTTCAAGATTCCGTATCAGTTGTCGTTTACAACAAACTTACAAAGCAAGCTTCGGATTGGTGTGTTTTGACCTCCGTCCATCCAGTACATGTACATTGTACATGCATAGCCACGAAAGCGCCGTGTATAAGTATCCATGCCATTGCAAAGCACATGCCTTCGCGAACATTCTTCTCCCCTACGTAAGCAAAGCCATGTGCTCGCTTGCAATTCCTACTCGACTCACATCCAATAAAAAAACATGCCTCGCTCATACAGCCCAGGCTGTGTGCGTTGTTTAATCTCAGTCATACACTCTGAGGGCAAAGTCCATTGTTATCGCGCGCCTTCGTATCTTGTTATCTACTGTCTTTGGTTTCAACTTTAAATACAGCTGTACACTGTGATCTGTGTGTACGTCACAATCTTCCTCAGTTGTGACTGGGCAAAAGTTACGTGATTGAAATGAGGGCTATGAACAGTTACGTATTCAGTGAAATGGGGGAGAGAGTGAGAGAGAGAGCGTGAAAGATGAGAAGGGTTATGTGCGAATACGTAACGTTTTATGAATCTAGACTATGAGCTGACATTGATTACGTGTACACGCGTGTTTGACAGAAGAATCGAACCCGGTCGCGATTACTCTACATCATTGCGAGAATGCAGGGAGAGCTGGAGGGTCGCGCCGAGGGGTAGCGTGTTGTGTATTCATGTACATGTACAGTACGTCAGTATGCATGTGTGTGTGTGTGTGTGTGTGTGTGTGCACTACATGTACATGTCATATGCCGTTAGTGTATGGTGAGTACTCATCGCGAAATCGGGCACCTCGCTTAAAGGGGCCGTGTTTGCTACATTGTACTCCCAACCTGTCCCGATTATGCGATGAATACTGTAATATTACCCATAACATTTGTCGGTAAGGAGTCAGGGGAATGTGTACTTTTTTCAAAAGATGGAATTTTGTGAAATTCTCTTTATATTTTCCTTATATTGTTGTACGCATGTGACATCTAAGTTATTCATACACTGCAGTAGTCTTCTCATCCAGCGGGTACTGCACAAAAACTTCAAAATTCATAACTTTTGAACGGATTGTCTGATTTTCCTCAAACTTTCAACGATGTGTTCTGCTAATATTGCTACATTCTCTCAATCCTTATGTTTATGAAGGTGAACTTGTCCTTTAAATACAACCAGCATGCTAAATAAAAAACAAAACAAAACAAAGGCATCTGCAAAATTGTGTTTAGTACAAAAATTTCCTGGTGAAATCAACATTACTTTTGCAGTAATGGTGGGACATTAAAGCCAATCAAACAGCATTTGCAGTGATAGGGTGGTGTATACTCTACTGTGGATGACAGTGAGAAACACCAAAATAATTTTCTACCAACTACTGAATGACACTACTGCATAAACCATTTGTAGAATCTGTAGTGAATGTCATGAATGCAAAATTGTGAAAATAAACATATAAATACAAAAAAAAAGTGCTTTCATAGAAGGCACATCAATAAACAGAGTCTTAAGTGACATAACTGATGAAAACTGATGGAAACAATTTTTGTCTCTGTTGGAGTTTACATCAATACAGCTTTTTAAAGCAGCACTCCAGCAGAGCTGCCATATGCTTCCATAATATGCATATCAAATCTAATAATTATGATGTCATTCCACTTCCTACCCAAGTTCCAATTTCTACATCTGGTTGGACTGAAGCACTGTGGATTATTTGTGTGTTGCTCAAAGATGATGCAAGGATACATCGACCGAGGCAGAGCTGAATCTTAAACCCAAACCTTCACACAGAACACCCAGTGCACAACAAACTAGACCATAACATTTCTACCGAGGACTAGACATAGCAGCTTGAAGCCAGACAATGCCTATGTATGAAGGCACATGTAAACTATACAGGGTGTTATAACCACTAGGAATTTTCCTTTAACAATAATTGTAACAATAACCAACACTCATCAGCATTTGATACAGAACACTCAAAAAGCAATAAGAATAGTAATAATAAACACTTTTAGGTTTTTGGTGTACAAATTTTGGTAAACAAAAAATCAACAACTGGAAATTTCTGTCTAGTTTTGCCAATGAATGCCCTTCACATTATTATTTTACCAGCATATATTTGTTTGTTAATGAGTGTAACATCGAACATTCTTTTGACTAGATTGGATCATGGTAACAGAGTGCTATTAAAGGGAAGATAAACCCAAAGAACAATGTGGATTGAGTGAAAGCAGCAACATTAGTAGAACACATCAGTGGAAGTTTGAGGAAAATCGGACAATCGATGCAAAAGTTATGAATTTTTAAAGTTTTGGTGTTGGAACCGCTGGATGAGGAGACTAATAGAGGTTATGACGTACGAGTGGACAACAATACCAAGAAAATATAAAGAAAATTCTGCAAAAATCCATTTTTCATGAAAATTACAAATTCCATCAACTTGATGTTGACATATGTTAAGGGTAGCAATTATTCCCCCTGCTTTCTGAAAGCAGTTGGTCCATTGCTCTTTCATAATTCTAGAAAAGTGAATTTTTGTTGAATTTCCTTTATATTTTCTTTGTATTGTTGTCCACTCATACGTCATATCCTCTAGTACTCTCCTCCTCCAGCGGTTCCAACACCAAAATTTTAAAAATTCATAACTTTTGCATCGATTGTCCGATTTTCCTCAAACTTTCACTGATGTGTTCTACTAATGTTGCTGCTTTCACTCAATCCACATTGTTCTTTGGGTTGACCTTCCCTTTAAACTGAGTGCTCAAAATGTTGAATCTCACTTCCTTCTAATTCATAGTGGGATGCTGTTGTGTGAAAAGTTGCATTTGACTACCACAGACACGGGCATCTGGAAAAGACTTTTCATGTTACCGATACTAAACAAGGAAAAGTAGAAATCGCGGTGGGTAATATATGTCCCCGCCGGAAGTAGCATTTTGTAGCAAAATGTACAATATAGGTCAAAAATCAAGGTCAAAGGTCAAAGAAGTCAAAGGACAAATTTCTGTGTAGAAGTTTTGAAGCCCTCACCTAGTGCCATCACATAAAGCAAATGGAATCGAAATCGGGTTACAAATGGCGAAGGAGTAGCATTTTGTAGCAAAATGTACAATACAGGTCAAAAATCAAGGTCAAAGGTCAAAGAAGTCAAAGGTCAAAATTCTGTGTACAAGTTTTGAAGCCTTCACCTAGTGCCATCACATAAAGCAAACGGAATCGAAATCGGGTAAGAAATGGCGAAGGAGTAGCATTTTGTAGCAAAATGTACAATATAGGTCAAAGGTCAAGGTCAAAGCTCACAACTGAAATTCTGTGTAGAAATTTCAAAGCTCCCATATAGTGCTATCATATAAAGCAAACAGAATCAAAATTGGCTCATAAATGACAGAGAAGTAGCAAATTGAAAATTTTGATCACACACGAACGCACACACATACACACACACGGATGGACACACGGACACACACACGTACGGAGCCCGTTTCAAAGTCTCCTGCTCGAACTCGTTCGGCGGGGACAAAAACATAGATTTTCAAGGCCTGTAACATCACTATATGCAGTTTGACAATGCGTCACAGATTACTTCTGCACATGCATTCTAACAAAATGATGCAAAAAGAAAACTGAATAAACTAAAATCAAATGGGGTGCACCTAAATTTGATGTATATGACATGCAAACAGAAAAATTGTGCAGACTATTAACGATAGGCACTGATTACCCACGACAACTCACCCATAGTTAAGAGAGCAGGTCAAAGGAAACAAGTAAGAAGAATTTGTGGTGGATACATTTAGGAAGTATCCAGAGAAAAATGTTAAGGTACAGAAAAAGAAGATGTATATTAGAGGTTTGTCATTGCAAGAATATAAGGTATTACATTATTGTGAAAAAAAAAGAAAACATACACTTCTACCACAAGAGAAACGACAGAAGGTAGTAATTCATCTCAATTTAGGTTGACGGGTACCAAGAGTACAGAAGAAAATACTGTAATCAATCAACTATCAAGAGTTCTAAAATTCAGGGACAGATAATACTCTACTGACAAGCACATAATTCTACTTCAATAAATGTAAAGAGAGAAGCGCAAGTCGCAATACGAGGAGGGTATCACTTGAAAGTCATAGAAAATATGGTTACACATGATATACAACAGATAAATTTGATAGCTTATATAAATCTAACATGTGTAAGTTTAAACTTAAGTAGAAGGGAGGTTGGTGAACAATGACAGGGTTTCGTAAGTTTAGAACACAGCAGTATACATGGAAAAGAGAAATCAATCATATTTGTATGAAAAAGTTCATGATTACTTCTTACATGTAACTAATGGCTGCAATGCTATGCACATGTATTCAAGAAGAAATAATCTATGGTAAGTATTGCAGGCCTGAAAAGTTCATATGTTTACCATAATTACGGGTAGTTGTAAGAGAAAAACATGTACAAAGCACAAGTCTCCTTAACTCTTAAACAAGACTAAATAATAAAATAATTTGGTTTTATACAAGCATTATTATAATCATTATTACTTCTTCTTTTTTACGTGTATGCCTAATTTTACAATATTACTTAACTTCTTTTTTCCGGATTGTTTACCTATCACTGAAATTAAACAAATGATTGTAAAAGACCTATTTGATATGGCATAACGCCAAAAGCTTTTACTACGAACTTACCACTTTGCTTTGTCTGTTGGCTGGGAGTTGTTTCTGGGACTCTTTTCCTGCAAAGTACTGTGTTGTGCCATTCTTTAAGTACTGAGAGAAGAGGAGAAAATTAGGGCTGATTAATTAAACAGAAAGAGCAAAAGCCATATGGGAAATTGTACAATACGTGCATATCAGTGAGTACTGCTATGATGACTGGATTAATAAAGAGTTTAAATGGGTAACTGTAATGGTTGAATAGAAAGTGTATTGGAGTCTTTGTCAACTGGACACCGGTTCAATTCAATTAATTATTTCACTAATTAATTTCACTGCGAAATTACTGCTACCATCACTGATTCATGCGAAAGCATAAAATCTAGATAAATATTTACATTCTAGTCAGGTTAGCAACACTTTGTTCCTGTTCAGTCTCACTGATTTTATTCTCTATCCTTGAGTCTTAAACAATGAGTGGAGTTTCACATCAATGTCCCACCTGATAGTCATCTGGAGTCTTGATCCGTAGCTTGGCCCGGAGGTCGTCTGGAGCCCCGGCGCAGAGATAGTAGAAGACGTGGTAGTTCCTCTCCTCTGCATTCTGCCAACAAACTCGCGGCTTCTCCAAGAGATAGTGGGATACGTGGCCTCCTACCACGTTGTGCTGGATGAGACACCAGACAAAATGACATCACATGACCAATGACATCACATGACCGCAGGATGTGTGACAAAACAAACATCACATCAGCAAACATAATGAAATGACAGAACAAAACTAGAAATATCACTTAAGGTGATTAATACCCCCGCCCCGTGACGACAGTCTTACCCAAGGAATGATCTTTCCTTGATCTTCTGCCATTTAAATGCCGTTACCATGGCAACGCAGCTTCCGACACGTCCGAAAAATATGTCTTGCACATCTTCCCACCAAGACTATTGTGTGTGCCACATTTCATAAGCTTTTGTCAAAAACTGAGGAAGTAGTTCAATCCACAAGATCTTTCCTTGATCTTCCGCCATTAATATGCTGTTACCATGGCAACGCAGCTTCCGACACGTCCAAAAGATATTTCTTGAACATCTTCCCACCAAGACCAATGTGTGTGCCACATTTCATGAGCTTCAGTCGAATACAGAGGAAGTAGTTCAATCCGCAAGATCTTTCCTTGATCTTCTGCCATTAATATACCGTTACCATGGCAACGTACTTTCGGGTACTGTCCAAAAATGCATCTTGCACATCTACAACCAAAGGCACACATCTGTACCAAGTTTCATGGAAATTGGGCAAAAACTGAGGAAGTAGTTTGCAACACAAAATTTTCCATCATTTTGGCTCATAATATGTGAGCTGTTACCATGGCAACATACTTTTTGTCACTGTCAAGAAATGTGTCATGCTGACCTATATCCTAAGACAAACATTCAATATGAATTCCATGAGAATTGGAAGAACACGGATGAAGCAGTTTTGCCATGAAGCATTTTGCCCTATATTTTACCAATAACATGACGTTACCATGGCAACGCACTTTTTGCCACTGCGGAAATATGTGTCTTGCACATTAACATATTCAGATGAACATCTGTACCTAATTTCATAAAAATTTATCAAAAACTGTGGGAGGAGTTCGCGACGCAAGATTTGTACCCATTTTTGCCCATAATATGCCGTTACCATGGCAACGTACTTTTGGGTACTGTCAAAAAATATGTCTTGCACATCTACAACCCAAGGCACACATCTGTGCCAAGTTTTATGGGAATCGGTTGAAAACTGAGGAAGTAGTTCGCGACGCAAGATTTGCAACGGACCGACCGCCCGACCGACCGCCCGACCGACCGCCCGACCGACCGTCCGCTGATTCCTATATACCCCCTTCAAACTTCGTTTGGCGGGGGTATAATTACTGATCTACTTTTGCACATGCTTCATTTCAGAGTGCCAAGTTGGGAGCACTTTTTTTTTCTCGTTTTGTATCATATGGTATTTTTTTCCTCATACTAAAGGGAGTCTGGAACTTTTTTTTTTTTTTTTGGGGGGGGGGGAGTGGAGAGTCCCCCTGGTGGGCATTCAAAAGCATTACACACTTGGTCTTAAGTGTAACTGTTTTAAGAAGGGGTGATATCAGTAGATCTGAAAAATAGCTGATATATGATGGTGACTCCAGAGAGAATATATTTGGGACTGTTCATGTTTGTTCATCTGTTTTGGTTTGTTATATCGTTGGTCTGTAAATTTCTGGACATCGATGAGGTACTGAATTATAATTCCCGGTAATCCAGAACCTCAGCGATAGGAAAGAGAAATGCATGATATCCCATTTCAAGTGGCAAGATAAGTGATTTCTGACCTTGAAGACATAAAACACAAGGAAAAGTAGAAATTACACGGTGCTTAAAATATGTCCCCGCCGGAAGTAGCATTTTGTAGCAAAATGTACAATATAGGTAAAAAATCAAGGTCAAAGGTCAAAGAAGTCAAAGGTCAAAATTCTGTGTACAAGTTTTGAAGCCCTCACCTAGTGCCATCACATAAAGCAAACGGAATCGAAATCGGGTTAGAAATGGCGAAGGAGTAGCATTTTGTAGCAAAATGTACAATATAGGTCAAAGGTCAAGGTCAAAGGTCACAACTGAAATTCTGTGTAGAAGTTTCAAAGCTCCCATGTAGTGCTCTCATATAAAGCAAACAGAATCAAAATTGGCTCATAAATGACAGAGAAGTAGCAAATTGAACATTTTGATCACACACAGACACACACAGGGACAGACACACGGACACACGGACACACACACCTACGGAGCCCGTTTCATAGTCCCCTGCTCGGACTCATTCGGCGGGGACAAAAACAAAACATAACAAACTTCATTGTGTTTTAGAAGAAGCAATATTCTGTGTGTCTTGTAGATTTTGAGATTTTGCATAGCTGACTTGCAAAATTCGCAAAAAGAAAACTGCCAATGACGCATGGCGTCCACGCTCGTCCACAAGCTCTGGTATCTAGGACGAGGCAGAGTGGTAGAAAGACACCCTGAGATTGACCGTGACAAAGTGTTGGGGCAAAGTGCAGAAGTACATTTGTACATGTAGATAGTTGGTAGAAGTAGCCTTGTACGACGATGTCAGTGGCCTAATGGCAGTCATATCCTACAACTGTGCAAACAGAGCATGAACGCCTCATCACGCACGACCTGTACTTCGAACTCTATGTGCAGCAGGGCAAACCAGATGGGCCGGCCTACTATCTATCACACTTAATGCCAATTACGTGGCTTTCAATAATAATATGCTGAAGCTGTTTAAGCTAAAATTAGCTTGGTGCATGCCTACAACGCTCTGGAGGGGCATGCCTAATGAAATTGAGAATGGAAACAGTTGTTTGAGGGGGAGGAAAAATGAGTAATTCTTTAAAGATATGGTCAGTATCATTGAAATGTTATTGATGTTTCAGCTGAAAGGAAAGCTTGGCTAGATGCATGAAGCAAAATGTAAAATGTATGTCTAATTTGTAACAAGGAAAAGTAGAAATTACGCGGTGCGTAACATATGTCCCCGCCGGAAGTAGCATTTTGTAACAAAATGTGCAATATAGGTAAAAAATCAAGGTCAAAGATCAAAGAAGTCAAAGGTCAAAATTCTGTGTAGAAGTTTTGAAGCCCTCACCTAGTGCCATCACATAAAGCAAATGGAATCGAAATTGGGTTAGAAATGGCGAAGGAGTAGCATTTTGTAGCCAATGTACAATATAGGTCAAAAATCAAGGTCAAAGGTCAAAGAAGACAAAGGTCAAAATTCTGTGTACAAGTTTTGAAGCCCTCACCTAGTGCTATCACATAAAGCAAACGGAATCGAAATCGGGTTAGAAATGGCGCAGGAGTAGCATTCTGTAGCAAAATGCACAATATAGGTCAAAAATCAAGGTCAAAGGTCAAAGAAGTCAAAGGTCAAAATTCTGTGTAGAAGTTTTGAAGCCCTCAACTAGTGCCATCATATAAAGCAAACGGAATCGAAATCGGGTTAGAAATGGCGAAGGAGTAGCATTTTGTAGCAAAATGTACAATATAGGTCAAAAAATAAAGGTCAAAGGTCAAAGAAGTCAAAGGTCAAAATTCTGTGTAGAAGTTTTGAAGCCCTCACCTAGTGCCATCACATAAAGCAAACGGAATCGAAATCGGGTTAGAAATGGCGAAGGAGTAGCATTTTGTAGCAAAATGTCCAATATAGGTCAAAAAATAAAGGTCAAAGGTCAAAGAAGTCAAAGGTCAAAATTCTGTGTAGAAGTTTTGAAGCCCTCACCTAGTGCCATCACATAAAGCAAACGGAATCGAAATCGGGTTAGAAATGGCGAAGGAGTAGCATTTTGTAGCAAAATGTACAATATAGGTCAAAGGTCAAGGTCAAAGGTCACGACTGAAATTCTGTGTAGAAGTTTCAAAGCTCCCATGTAGTGCTATCATATAAAGCAAACAGAATCAAAATTGGCTCATAAATGACAGAGAAGTAGCAAATTGAAGATTTTGATCACACACGGACGCACACACGGACACACGGACACACGGACGGACGGACACACGGACGGACGGACACACGGACACACACACGTACGGAGCCCGTTTCATAGTCCCCTGCTCGAACTCGTTCGGCGGGGACAATAAGACTCACTTTTTTGCATCTGTTTAATGTGAATGATTATTGTATCGTATTGTTTTGTTTTGTTTGTATATTTACATCAAGAACACGCAATTCAGCCTCTGGGCTGCCATGTATTTTCCTTTTGATAAAATAAACCAATATCTATCTATCTACCTATCTATCTATTTCTGTTGGAAAAAGGGAAATATTCTGATACATAGAATTTGTGAAATGCATTTCCAGTGACAATTTCTTGCTACACATAAATTTCTGATATGTCCCCTATGTATGATGGTCATCTTTCGGACATGGCCACCATCGGTAATCTAATTTGTCTTTTGCATTGTGTAGTGGCCACTAGATTCAGGATATCAAAAGATATCTACATGTATGTGAAGTGTATATCTGAATTAGTCTTATTCGTTTAGGTCAGGACTGACAATAATGTGCTTTCAAAGGACAAAAGAAAATAAAAACAAATAATACTCTCTATCCATCGTATTTCATATATGTGTTGTTGTTTTTTTGTGCTCATCTATAATACCTCACATATGACAATAATTGTTACATGAAGACCTCTTGAAGATGTGTGTCACACTGACATGAGTGTTGTAGAATAATTTTCATATCAGACGAGATGTAGTCATATCGAATTGGTTACCAACCTGTCCACAGTGCCCACCTGTCAGTAAAGGCCACATGTTCACCACAGGTGGTTGCTACTGTAAACGAGAAATGTTCGCCTGCATTCTAATTTTGCGAATTTCGTGAGAGGCACGATATGTGAAATTAAAATGCACGCAAAAGTTCTTGTCTTCACTACGGATTGCATGTTAGAGGCAACTCGCGAAATTTCATGCCACATAAAAGGCTGTCGGCTCCAATTCGCGAAAATTTCTTGCCGCAAAAATATTGTGTTTTACAGTATTGAAAGGTCGGACTCCATAGATACTATGATGATGATGTTATGCGCTATATAAGCATTGTTATTGTTATCGTTTTGCTGTTGATGTTGTTGTCGTTATTATTATTATCATCATCATCATCATCACCATCATCATCATTATGATGAGGATAATAGTCAACTTTTTAATTATCTATCCATTTCTTATTCAATCTACCCACATAAGAATATCTCCTTATTAAATACAAGGAAAAGTAGAAATTACGCGGTGCGTAATATATGTCCCCGCCGGAAGTAGCATTTTGTAACAAAATGTGCAATATAGGTAAAAAATCAAGGTCAAAGGTCAAAGAAGTCAAAGGTCAAAATTCTGTGTAGAAGTTTTGAGCCCTCACCTAGTGCCATCACACAAAGCAAATGGAATCGAAATTGGGTTAGAAATGGCGAAGGAGTAGCATTTTGTAGCCAATGTACAATATAGGTCAAAAATCAAGGTCAAAGGTCAAAGAAGACAAAGGTCAAAATTCTGTGTACAAGTTTTGAAGCCCTCACCTAGTGCCATCACATAAAGCAAACGGAATCGAAATCGGGTTAGAAATGGCGAAGGAGTAGCATTTTGTAGCAAAATGCACAATATAGGTCAAAAATCAAGGTCAAAGGTCAAAGAAGCCAAAGGTCAAAATTCTGTGAAGAAGTTTTGAAGCCCTCAACTAGTGCCATCATATAAAGTAAACGGAATCGAAATCGGGTTAAAAATGGCGAAGGAGTAGCATTTTGTAGCAAAATGTACAATATAGGTCAAAAAATCAAGGTCAAAGAAGTCAAAGGTCAAAATTCTGTGTAGAAGTTTTGAAGCCCTCACCTAGTGCCATCACATAAAGCAAACGGAATCGAAATCGGGTTAGAAATGGCGAAGGAGTAGCATTTTGTAGCAAAATGTACAATACAGGTCAAAAAATCAAGGTCAAAGGTCAAAGAAGTCAAAGGTCAAAATTCTGTGTAGAAGTTTTGAAGCCCTCACCTAGTGCCATCACATAAAGCAAACGGAATCGAAATCGGGTTAGAAATGGCGAAGGAGTAGCATTTTGTAGCAAAATGTACAATACAGGTCAAAAATCAAGGTCAAAGGTCAAAGAAGTCAAAGGTCAAAATTCTGTGTAGAAGTTTTGAAGCCCTCACCTAGTGCCATCACATAAAGCAAACGGAATCGAAATCGGGTTAGAAATGGCGAAGGAGTAGCATTTTGTAGCAAAATGTACAATATAGGTCAAAGGTCAAGGTCAAAGGTCACGACTGAAATTCTGTGTAGAAGTTTCAAAGCTCCCATGTAGTGCTATCATATAAAGCAAACAGAATCAAAATTGGCTCATAAATGACAGAGAAGTAGCAAATTGAAGATTTTGATCACACACGGACGCACACACGGACGCACACACGGACGGACGGACGGACACACGGACACACACACGTACGGAGCCCGTTTCATAGTCCCCTGCTCGAACTCGTTCGGCGGGGACAAAAAATACCTTTTCTCCAAAGTGCATCTCCATAAATTTCCCAAAGCGACTGCTGTTGTTGTTTCTGACCGTCTTGGCGTTGCCAAAGGCCTCCAGGAGAGGGTTGGCCTCAATGATGCGCTGCTCGATGATGCCCGCACTCTGGCCGTGGGACTCTGTCAGGTACCTGGGGGTCAAGATGGGTCAAAGATGGAGCACTGGTCAAAGACAAACCTCTGGCCAAAGGTCTGATGAGATGGACAATGACTTCCAAGAGCAGATCCAGAATTTTGAAAAAGGGGAGCGGGGAGGGGGGCACCAGCAGTGAGGAAGTGACTACATTGTATTAATCCACTGAAAATATCCACCCAAAAAAAAAAGTCTGGCGAAAATAAGGGGGCGCTCCCCACTGAATCTGCTACTGACTTCAATTATGACTACCAGTCAAACCAGTATCATTGGCATGGAGATGCACATCACATAAATGTTAGTTGCTTATCTATAAAAGGTAGACTGATAAGGTAAGGTTTCCATGTTTCTTCTTGTCATCTTTTCCGCTCATTTTCTTCTTCTTCTTCTTCTTCTTCTTCCTCTCCTCCGCCTCCTCCTTCTCTGCCTCTCCACCTCCTCCTCCTCCTCCTCCTTCTTCTCATTCTCCTCCTCTTCCTCCTCCTCCTCTCTCTCCTCCTCCTTCTCCTCCACCACCTCCTCCTCCTTCTTCTCCTCCTCCTCCCCTCCTCATCATCCTCCATCTACGCCTCTACACCTCCTCATCCTCCTTCTCCTCTTCCTTCTTATCCTTCTTCTCCTTCTCCTCCTCCTTCTTTTTCTCTCTGCCTCAATGCATCTACAAGGAAGTATTAATCCTTCACCCAACAAACAGTGAGTACTACCCCTACCCCCCCCCCCAAACACAAACACACACACACCCTCACACATTCTAAAAAGTTAATGTTTCGCATCCTCTGGAAAGTAAAGCCTCACCTGAGAATGTATTTGGTGGATTCTGTCTTGCCTGCCCCTGACTCCCCACTCACAACGATGGCCTGGCTCTGTTTGCTGGTGATCATTTCACGATAAGCCTTGTCAGCTACATACAGAATAGGGAGAGACAGTGGAATAAAATGATAAGTAATATTGATGGTGACAGTAATGACAACAACTAATAACAAAATTATAGCAGTAAATATAAATACCCTTACCAGGGCTGAAAACATTCAGAAATCGAAATAAGGGAAACTCCCAAGAGAAGTCACAGAGATACGTGTGTGCTGCATACATCTCAATGGCCCAAAATTCCTGAATCAAGATTTTTAAATTCTTTTAGCGAAACATGAAGAGACATTGAAGTTTTCAAGAAGCCTCCTTCAGAATTAGGGAGAAATTGTAGCTCTGTGGCAGTGGAGCATTTATTTAAAATTGTATGATAATCACATGTCATCAGATCACTACAAATGTATGTTGTTGTTTCATACATGAGTTCATAATACATTGTACAGCTACGTGTAAGTTTGATATCTCAAAGTTCTAGATTTACTTTCTCAGTTCTGACTTCGCAATTGTATTATCATATTTGCCCCTCATTCCCAACAGCCATTGCATTTGTATCTAATTCAGATTTATAAGAAAGTAAATGAATAAAATTGGGTCAATTGTATTAATATTAAAGGGACTGTACAGTACTGGTTGAGGTGGGGATTCATGTTTTGAACATTCTTTAAAGTGAGATAATGAGAAACCTCTTACGAAATATGAAAGAGCATGTAATTTTATGAAGAGTTCAACGTTTATTTGACGAAAATTGGTTTTCAAATGGCTGAGATATCCAAAAAAGTGATAATAATAAAAGGCGACATGCCACAACTTTATTAGGATCTCTATGTTTCACCTTGTTTTTGGATATCTCAGCAATTTCAAAACCGATTTTCATCGAATAAACTTTTGATACCCCTTAGAATCGCATGCTCTTTGGCATCTCATAGAGTGGTTTCTGAATATCTCGCAAAACATTAAAAGCTAAATCCTCACCTCGACCAGAACTGTACACACCCTTTAAAGCTCTGTACTTGTACTATTTTTCATCAATTTCATTATTCATTTTCCTTCTAGTGAAATGTCTTTGTTTTACACTTTTGACGCCAATCCCCTATTCTAAACTCACACATAAAGTAAACAAATACATATTTTAACAAATATTGTACATGTACCTTATGATACCTGGTACACATGTATAACATTTGCCAATACAAATAAAGTTCATTAATGACATGCTGTCAGAATTTATGACCAATCAACTGTGAAATGCACCCCATCATTAAACCAGCCAATATTCCCACGTAAGTCATATTACCATGGAACAACCCCATGTGAGATAAGTCAACAAAGATGACTTTTCTATTCAATATCTAGACTTATTACCTCTTACTACTGAAGGACAATAGGATAATCATTTTGTCTGGGCTTTGATCTTGACTTTTGTATTCATTGCTTTAGGTAACCGGTTTCTAAGGTCAAAGTCCTTACAATGTGTTTTTACAACTTCGGTACAGGGTTTTGAACAGGGGCAGCAGTGCACACAATGCACGCACTGACTGTGCATTGCAAACTCACAAACGGACATGTAATGGTGCTCATTCACAAGAACCATTAGAAGGTGATTTTACAATGTGCAATGAGATCATTTTACATGTACTCTAACACTGACAAATGTGCCCTGTATTCAAAGAGACTTTTTATAAGAAGAACAAAATCAAATATACAGAAAACTATGTCATTACAGTGATTGAAGGAGAAATCAGAAAGTTACAAATTTTTAACAGTTACAAAAGTTATAAAGTTGAAATGTTTCTTTTTTAATGGAATGGTGATATATTATGGTCACATGATATGCAAATGATGAGACAACATCATCACTGTGTGTCAGCGTAGCGTGGCCAATAATGCATTAAATCTTAACATTTTCATTACTTCTTACTCTTTGTCTAATATCAATGAAAGTTTTACTGGGCCATTGGTTTTACTGTATTCTTCTTGATATTAGTCAACTTGAAAACGGAGTGGAGTTTTCCCATTAAGGTACAATTTAGCTTTGAAGAAACAAGACCCAAGAATCTCAGTCATCATGGATATCGTTATAATTCCTGTTTAAGTTGTCTTTGATAATCAGAGCTAAAATAAATCTGAATAGATGCATTTAAGTTAGAACTTTTATACAAAAAAAAAAAGATTAAGAACATGGTTATTACTCTTAACACATGAATAATCAGTGTGTATTACATATGTCAATGAAGGGCAACTTGTCAATTAGTTGAAAAAACAACAACTTGATGCAAGAGTCATTAATCTGAACAACACGAAATTCATGGAATTTTTAAGGCTTTTAACACTTTTACAAAACGGTTTACTA
>NW_027272273.1:0-187116 GCF_040938485.1 Diadema antillarum
ACTGGATCCGTCATAATCAAACATGTAATTTCAGTCATTAATGTCTTCATAGCACTAGTTTAGGGACTCTGAGGCTTCAATTTGAAGACTCCTCCCCACTTATGGCCCCGTGTCCTGCATCCCTGGATCTGCCATTAAACGTGAACTCCTGCCATCAATATCTTTAACCCTAAAAGGGCCGGGGGGGGGGGGCGGAATCCCCCCCCCCTCCCCCGACGTTTCGCGCTATAAATCTGTAACGCGAGAAGGCCTCGTCGTGAGGCTTCTTGACTTTCTTCGTTCAAGTCTCGCGCAACTTTTGAGACCAAATTTATAACGTCCGCGCATACTTTTGCGAAGCCACGCCCATTTTTGTCACGGAATGTCGCCCCAAAACGGGCACAACTTTGTGATTTTGCGTACATTTCCTATGGACAACGATGTTCTGTCCTGAAAGTCATAAAAACCTGATTATTTTTACAATTAATCACTTTCATTTATTAATTTTGTGCTAATTATGGTAGAAGAGTGGTCAGTGACAATTTCCAATGAAAAACCAAAGAAAAACCAAAAGTTTAAAAACAAAGAAATACATAAGAAATTCTGAAAACAATGAAATACATAAGAATTGAAATGAGTTTTGGAAGTTTTTGTGATGTTCAATTGTAGAATATGCAAAAACAGATTTACAGATAAAAAATTAGACTCTCAATGCTTTTAATTAGGCTAAAATATCATCTTGAACTTAATTTGCATAATTAATTTATTAAAATTAAAAATTGATTGTTTCACAAAATCTTATGACACAATCTTGTAGATTATGACGTGGGTCTCACGCATGCGAAATTTCATCGCGATCGCACCACCAATGGCCGAGATCTCATGGGGGGGGGGGGGGGAAATGGATTCCGCCCCCCCCCCCCGCCCCCCCCCCCCCCCAATGAGATCTCGGCCATTGGTGGTGCGATCGCGATGAAATTTCGCGCCCCCGGTCTGAGCATACACACAAAAGCCCGGCCCCTTTAGGGTTAAAGAACCATCCTAGCTCATTCTTATTTGGTTATATAATACAAGAAGAATTTCGATAATACAGTAGTTCTGGGACTTATTGACCCCCCCCCCCCTCCCCTTTTTCGGGGGGGGGGTGGCTACTATATAAACAAATTGAGATCCCATTGCCATTATCGTGCTACCTGCCAATTTTGTTGAAAATCTGTGAAGGATTTCATTACGAAAATCTAAATGGTGGAAGTTCATGGGCAGTTTTGATATGGAGTTTATCTACTCTCTTTATACAAAATATCGCTAAAGTAAATGATTTGCACATATCCCGGCGACGTTTTGCACATTTCCCGGCAAAATTGAACTTTTGCACATTTCCCGGCGTCATGTTTGCACATTTCCCGTTGATGAAATTTGCACATTTCCCGGCGAGACGTTTGCACATTTCCCGGCGTTTGCACATTTCCTGGCAAGACGTTTGCACATTTCGCGGCGTTTGCACATTTCCCGGCGAGACGTTTGCACAATTCCCGGCGTTTGCACATTTCCCGGCGTTTGCACATTTCCCGGCTCCACAGGGGGGGGTCCTGACACACATTGAGGTTAACCCAATTAAGACTAGCCCTGAGTATATTTGGGCAGGTGTCTATGGGAAATGTGTGTTATAGTAAAATCAGTTTGTCCTCAATGGGTTAAGGGCAATGTCCACTCACCTTTCTCCTTCTCTCCCTCCTCCTCACAAGGCATCAGGTTGTCCTCATCTCCAAGGATACTGAGCAGCTCTGTCTCCAGGAGCCCCGATGAGGAGCACTCCAGGAGACATAGGGTGGCTGTCATCAGGTTCCCTCCGCTTTCCTCTTCAAACCTCTCCAGGACCTGCGCCAGGAGTCTGAATAATTCGTGAAGTCAAGTATGAGTTGTTTTGGGCCAAAGACCATGGCGAGTTAAGCTAATCTAGCACTGTCTTGATGTAAACTGTTGGAACTGCATTCTACATAATTGGTTAGACAATGTCTCCTTCATTCGGTACTATGCAGACTACCATAGATTGAGGAACAGTACCAAGACTTGCAGATGTTCATGTATGCTCAACGCTATCTAAAAAAGTCCATGCACAGGTATGCCCGAAATGGTATAACAAGGACTCAATTACTACCTTTACTTGTTTATGTTTTGGGATCAAGAATGATTCTATCCCATGTATCTGACAACAACAATTTGTTCTTTGTACAAGGAGGTTCTTCCCTAAACCACACTTGCACACATTTTGTGTTCAGACCATACAATGGTGGTGGAGGCACATACCCTTGGTACACTCTTACCTGATATGTGTTTGGCCTGTCTATATAGCCATAACTGGAGATAATGCTCATATTGTGTAAAGTTATAGAACCTAACTGCATAATAACAGGAATACATCTGTTTAGGTATTTTTGACTATGTTGGTCATTTTATTGTTTACTATCTGTGCCAAATACGAACACTGATGAATGTTAATCAAAACAACTAAGTGACAAGAAAGCAAGTGCTACTCACTCTAGAAGACCATCAGCCAGCATGTTGATTTTGTCAGTAACCTTGGCAAAGACGCCATAGACTCGGAGCTCCTCACAGGCAATGGAAAGCCAGAGGGGATTCTGGGAAGCCTCTTTACTCAGGAGACTCACCATCTGTTCCTTGTCCAGCCGCTTGTTGAACTTTCCCAGCAGCTCTGACACTATCTCCTGCAAGCCACATGTTTGGTTTCATACATCAATGGCTAAGAACCAAACGACTTGGTACAAAACTCTGAGTGGCTGCAAATCATGTCCAACAATTTGGACTACTGTAAAAGTGGATATTTTCACACAGGAATTTTTTTTTTGCACTCGGCCGGGTGACACAAATTTCTCGTTTTCAATTCCGCGGAATCAGGACATAAACTACTGGAACATACATTATATGACCGGTTACAACGGTACCAGGCAAAAGTCAGGAATTTTGAAATTCATTTTTTCGTTGATTCTCATTGCCCATATCCTAAGCTTTGCATTGATATCAAACACTTGTATTCTCCCGCACCATAAGTGGGCATATAAAGCAAAATATACTGCACTTTTTCATTTGTTACCCTGACAATTTTTTTTTTCATCATTGGGGACCCTTTCGAAGGCAGAAAAATTGCTAGAGCTGGCAAAGTCACGCTTCCTGTTGTTTTGTTTTGTTTTTCGAGCTATGCATGTGTTGCATTGTGCAGTTGTATTTATTATATAAAAAAACAAACAAACAAACATGACTACTTAGCTTGGTGCAATTTTGACATTTAGTATTTGAATATTGGTCATTTATAACCATTCCTTTCCTCTACATACAACACGCATACAACTACATGCAACATGCAACAACTTTGTAAATAATCCCTCATCATAATGATCAATTACATACAATACTCAAAATGTATAACTGATGTGGACAACCAGGAGACAATTTACAATTATGTCATAATTTGTTTATTTTGTTTTGTCTTGTTCTTTTTCTCTTGTTTAATTACATTGTTGATTTCTTGTATTTTGTTGAATTTGCTGAAGCGCTTTCTGTCTTCACAGAGAAGGAGCTATATATGAATACAATTCGACCTCCATTATCCGGCCATGTCGGGACCGGCGCTCATCCAGATAAGCGAATTGGCTGGATATGGGAGACACAATGTTAATGTATATAGCTGCCGTCCAAGCTGCCGTCCCAGTGCACTGGCAGCTAGGCAGGTAGCGTACCCCGCAACAGTGGTGTAATCTACGCTAGCCTGCGCAAAATTGTAGTCCCTTCTTCACAAAAATAAAGTATATCTTTATGTGAAAATCATACATGTTTTTACACCTCATTAGATATTGAGAAACCTATCATGCACATCTCAATGACCGATCGCGATATGGCCTCGACTGCGCCATGATTTACTGACAAGTTTTCCATCCATGTTCTTATGGTAAATTTATAGATCATGACTGCTTACTTTTGCGATGATAATGTGGTGTGAATTTATGTTAGTTCTGTCGGGAATATTGTAGGTAAATCGTGTGAGTTTTGTAGAAATTTTAATTGAGTTTAAAGTCACTGTTTTTTCTCAATTTTTGGATGAAAAAAAATAGTCCTTCACTGCGTGTACGCGTCCGGATGATAGAGATTTCCGGATAAAAGGAGGCCGGATAATCGAGGTCAAATTGTATTGGTTTAATATTGGTTATCTATGCACTAAGGGTGGTATTCTGAAAATCTTTGTTAGTTTCTTCCTAAGTTTTTTCCTAAGCCAGAAACTTAGGAAGTGCCTAGGAAAGACAAAATTGGTATTCTGAAATGTCTTCCTAGGCACTTCTTAATGCAAATTAAGCCATCCTTATCCCCACCCACGTCCTTTCCTAAGCCAATACGAAATGCCGTATCATAAGGAACTAACCAATGTCTGCCACTGACAATCGCATATTACTGTGACGTAGGGTCAAATACACGAGTGCGCGGCATGTCCCCTTTCTCACGCTCATTTCGCGCATCAAAGTACATGAACGCGCAATGACTGACAAGCGCGCCTATCACGATGCTTGCAGTTTGCTATTCTTAACAACGTACTTAGGAGAGGGGTGGAGCTTTCCTAAATATTTTCCTAAAATTCTTTCCTAAGTGCATTCTAGAATACCAACTTCTTCCTAAGTTAGAAATTTGCATATTCCCGCCCCCTTCCTAAGTTTCTTCCTAAGTCTACTTAGGAAGAAACTTAGGAAGATTTTCAGAATACCACTTAGGAAAAAATCCTGACTTAGGGAGAAATTTCTTCCTAGGAAGGATTTCAGAATACCACCCCTGGTCTCACAGCTCACCTGTCTGGATTCAATGTCCAGTGGTGTCACTGGGACTTCATTTGGTTTGACCGTCCTCTCTCTCAGCAACCTGTGGGGAGGCGTGTCATCAATTGTGGAGAACACGCATCTGATCTGGGGTGCAAGTTTCCGTGGCAACCACCTCAGTGTTGATGCAGTGCGGTCCTCGTCGAGCTACAAGATACATCACAGTGATATGACATGACAAAACTCACCAGCTGTCATTCTTAAAACGAAACAGATATAAAATGTCGATTTATTCCTAATATAGTCCACATGTAACACAAGAAAGGTCGTCTGCTTTCATTTTTCATGAAACAGAAATTATACCACAGAAGTACCTGTGCCCTTATTCAGCTGTGTCAAGTGAATTGCTTTACTGACACAACTTTATCCTCATCAAGTGACATGATACATAAAGAGACAGAACATGGCAATGGTCACAGGATTTTCCAACAAAATACACGGCATAAGAACATGCCGAGTTTATTTCATGATGATAAGCACGACGTAAGCTTATATCATTATGCAGTTATCAAACACATAAAGCCAAACTTGAATCAAAGTGACAACTTTTCAATGCAGTTGTATTCTTTCTGTATTGTGAGTATGAAACCTATGCTATACTTTGACCATTTGCTATTTCAATATCTTTGAGCTGTACGGATTTGAACTCCCAAAATATGCAACATACTCAAAAATTAAAAAAACAAAAACAAACAGACAAATAAACATAAAAACACAAAATTAAAGCAATTACTGCCTGAATCTGAAGAGTTACCTGATTTAACGCATCAATGATGATTATTGTAGGCACAGTGTTTGGATTGGATAGGGCACTGCTTGCAATCTGGGCGGCTGACTCGTAATCCTTAGGCATGTTGGTATCCTGTTTCACATCAAAAATTTGAAAGAATATTGTATGTCTTACTGCCACACATTTGTCTGGCTTGCTAGTGATACAAGGAATTTGAATACTGAATGAGCATTACTGTCCTTTCAGTGTGGGCATACAAGGAGATTCCAATGGACACTAAATAGCAGAATGTCCAAAACTGCACAAAAACTAACAACATATTTCTCCAGTCAGATATTAATACATTCCACAGGCAACACATCTATCCACTGTCTCAATTTACAGACTGTATTGATTCTGAAAATGAAAATAAATTGTAATCTTTAAACACGGCAGCACAGCCCTATCAACAAATTGTCATCATAATCATCATTATCACCATCACTACAACATCAAATACAATCACGAACAGTAACTGCAATCATATATGCACAAAGACATCTTCAACATGATGAGAGATAAAGTTATTCAAAATATATCAAACAACGTTCTCCCAACTTTACGAAAGAAGAAATAGGGTATGACTTCAGACACGGTTGTACTGATTCAGTTTCAGTAACAGCAATTGAATCTTTTACAAAGTATCCAAACATAAAAACTGTAAAAGTAATTGACTTGTAAACCTGGTACTCACGTTGCAGACTTTGAGTTCCCTCAGAAGCCGTTTGACCATCCTCTCAGGGTTGGTGGAACCGGGGATGGCCCCAACAAAGTGGTAGAAGATATGCCACTTTCCTCCACCACTGTCATGGGCATTAAGATTATGAGGACATTTATGGTGTGTTATTCCTGAAAAGTAGCTGCTGTATCTGGTATCCACAACACTCTTATTTCTTATACTATCACAGTAATTCAAACATGTCATAGATTTACCCATTCATTCATTTATTCTTCAGTTTATATAAAGTGATTTCCCGAATGAATGTTTCCTGCTATGCACTTTTTAATCCATCTCCCATCAAGGGTAATCAATAGGTTTGTATAACTGCAAAGACAAGTTGAACTCCATTACTTACTGAAATACTGGTCACAAACACACAGATTCAAAACCGGTTCCAATTTTCAGGAGGAGAAGTCTTGCAACAATGCATAAAAACATACAAAAAATAACATACATGACCATATCTGGTACAAATGAGTACAATCATCTACTGCATTCTCACATGCACACACAATTTAACAAAGATGATTTGAATTCAGTGGAAGGACAAAGGATAAATTACATACAGAAAACTGTAAGAGTGGATATTTTCGCATGACTAAGTTTTTGCACACATTAAAACTCTTCGGTTAAGAAGAGTTTTGCATGTTTTTTTATTCCGCCGAATGAAGACATCAACTACCAGAACATATGGCACGCAAAAACGTTCATATGCTTTTATTTTCGCACTATTTTCTGGTTGCACGAATAGCAAAAATTTCCACTTTTACAGTATTTACTTATAGAGAAAGATACTGAAAGATATTTTTCCACCTTGGGATTTCTCCTTTCTCAGATCTAAGGCAAGCTACATCAGCAACACGTGCAAGCAGGGAGGACTTCCCACTCCCTGGGCCTCCAAGAAGAAGAAGGGGACAGCAGAGCTCCTTGTCAAGAATGTGGGCTTCAATCTGGTGAAAGAAATCATAATGCATAGCTTCAATGGCCAAATACACTTCATCATTTAGCTTAGTACCAATGTTCTTTCATATTAGTTTCAACAGAGCCACAACATGCACCCACACACACAAGAAAATTTGAACAGATTGACATGGGCATATGACCCTCTTGTCATGTAAAGCGACACAAATTACTTCTCCCCCCCCCCCCCCCACACTTTTTTTTTTTCACTTTTATTACTCCTATTCCATTCAAAGGCTAGAACTGAAAAGAATATTAAGTCAACGTGCTGTATATTAAACCGCTGAGGATGGACCGATTTTGCTGCAACATGCATTTCCCATAGATTCCTGCCCAAGGATACTTGGGACTCGTCCTAAACAGGTTATAACACATGCGTACAACAAGGGACACTGCAATTACTGCACACAAAGTTCTAAAAACCAACATTGACAGAAAATGAAGGGGGGGGGGGGGGGTTAAAGGATGGCAGGTAGTGGACAGCCTCCCACCTTTTCAAGAATGTCTTTCCTCCCAAGCAAGATGGCACTGCGGCTCCTCATGAAAGAGTCATGGGCTTCTTTGTCCTGCTCATATGGGTCAAGCTGGCGATTTTCGTCGAGGGGATACTGCTCTGCAATAGCCTTCTTGAAGAAGTCATAGACCTTGGGCACAAGGAGAAATGACAGCATACATTGTATGTGAGGATAACACCCCATGGTTTGTTCTTTGTGACGGTTCATTGTTGCTTGTTTTGTCCTGTTTGGTAATTGTTATACGCCACTAAATGGCAAAGTTGATACTGTTTGCTCTCCGTAATTCATTAGAGATTGTCATCTCCAGCAGGTTGTACACATAGCATGTCTATTTCCACAAATCTCTGAATTGATTTATGTAAGATGTGAACTGGAACTTTCACTGTCATGATTCGAAGTCTTTCTTAATAACAAAGGGACAGTTGCTTAAGTTTATTAACCATTATAATACTGCCAACCACTTGCACATACGAGTGTATAACAGCTTATTACCACTGGTGGGAGAGCATAGGGAATCTATATTTGGAACGAAAAAAAAAATCTTTACTGTGTGGTGCAGTAACACAATACACAAAGGTGAACTGAGGAAAATGATTCCATTTCAATTCATGGACTACAGTCATAAATGAAACATTTTTTCACCGCTTTTCACTCCACATCCTTGCCCTCTACAAATATCCCCAGCCCATTGTCCACATACTGATGTGTACCATCTCCACACTTGAGAAGTATCCCCTTCCTCTCTTGGTAAAGTGGGTCAGTATTACTCAAAGTATGCCATTCAATACACACAGGAACCCAATGGAATATCAAAGTAGAGAGAATATCTCTGAAGTTATGGAAATACAGTAAAAACCTGTTTTAGCGACCACTTGTCTTCAGCGACCACCTGCCTTATATGCCCGCTAAAAACAATTCCCTCGGAGAGAAAGAGCATGTTAAAGAACCAGTCTATAGCGGCCACCTGTCTATAAGGCCACTTTTTGTCTCCCTTGGGTGGCTGCTATAGACAGCTTTGACTGTATAAAGTCAGAGTGCTGACAGCCCCCATATACAAACTAAAGATTGCAGTGGTAAGATGTCTATTTTGATGTGTGATTCTTTATTTGGTTGATTAATAAACAACCGATGGATAAATCTAAGTGATTGCAATGGGATGTTTTTGTCTATAGTTATTACCTTTTTCTTGAATTCATCAAGGCCATCTAGCTCCACTTTGCCAGTGTCTGCATTCACTCCACAGTATGTACAACCATACTTAAACACTCTCTCCATCTGAAATGGTTTGAAAAGACAGTTTCAATACAACATCGGCATTAACTCTTGTTGACACAGTCATACTTGACAACTTTCCCCATTTGACATGGTGGGGTCACAATGACTCCATTCAAACCTTGTATCATTCCCTACATACATGTATGTAATCTCACAAAAAAAATTGACATGTGAATAGAAAATTACATGCACAGATTATATCAAATGATACCCGAATGCTATGTATCATGTCAAATAATCATAATATCTTGATACTGGTATGTTTTTTGAGTGTTATCTCCTGCAGTTTCAAAAAGCAAATACATATAAGCTTCAATACCATTCTCATTAGTGCAAAACAAGTCTTCAGTGTTTCATCAATGCTCGAGTCAAAATACTCTTTCCAGTATTAACTTTTCTGGATTTATCTTATTGTATGAAACATAGTATTTCAAAAAAAAAAACTACGTGAAGTTGATTAAAAGTCCTGATCTACAATGTATGTGTATTAATCTCTTTCCAAAACAAGTACATGCAAATCCTTATAGATAGCCGTACATTTTAATAATGGTTTCTGATTATTACCATCACTACAAATGAGAGAGATAGTAGGGCTCACCCCAAAACGATTCTGCAGCATCTCTTTGAGGACCTTGAGCTTGTGTGGGGCTATGGGGTTTGTGTCCACAAACTCTTCTTGATATTTGTCTGGTATGGAGCTAACAAAGGATTCATCCCGCAAGGCAAACAGAGCTACAAGACAAATTAATGCAAATACCATAAAAGAGAATAAAAGGTAACAAAACAAACACTAGACTCCTGTCGGTCTATCTTTCATCTAAAGCAGATTACATTCACATTACAATCAGTACATCTACATCACTACCTGCATACCTACTAATGCACATTTTATGATACATGACTAGTATAACATTTGATTATGTCCACTGCAGATTGAGAGTGATGAAAAGATAATGCAAGGCTGCACATAATACCGGCACTGGTATAACGGTCCCTGACCACTACAAGTCTCTGTCGGACCAGTATTCTTTGCAGGAATAGGCCAGTAAGATATGGAAAAATTGTGTACCTACTGGTCCGACAGGCAGGTGGAATCCAGTAGAAAAAATGGGTTAGTGTGCAGCCCTGGATTATGCCTAACAGAATGTAACTATCATTCCATAGAAGACAATGAAAGTCCACACATTGATACCACAGATATGATTTACAGTCAACTTTGCAATATCAGTCAGCACTTGATTGAACAAGTAAACATGACATTGTTTTGATCAGTTCTTTTCAATCATAACTTTAAAGAACATCAAACATGAATATTTACAAGAAACACATCAACTTTGATATAAACATCTGAGACAATCCCTCTTAGCAACAGAGTTTCATTTTGAAAGAAAAGACTCACAATTTGGGTTGTCCTTCCGATAGGCTCCATGCATGATCTCCATTTCAGTGATTGACAGACCATTGATCCAGCGGTACTCATTTGCGACACTGGAGGGCACATCATCCATGGCGGGTATCCATCCACATCGCTCACTGTCAAAAAGTGGGGGGGGGGGGGGGTGATAATATAGCAGACTATCAGACTGTGCACAGCAGCCTGTCTCAACATACAGGTGTACAGTAGCCAGCAGGCACCAATCCTGTGTCGCAAGGTAGATTTTCAACTGCGTATCTAGCAGCCAAAAACCCATACAGAGCAGCAGCCTAGATGATAGTGCAGTGTGTTTTTCTACCCACAGTCATGCTGGCCAACAGACTACCTGTCTATAACTGCCACTATTTTTATCTCTCTTGGGTGGCTGCTGTTGACAGGTTTGATCATACATTCTTATTCCTAATCACTATTTAATGCACATTCCTACCTATTCCTGCTCATTTTTACCTACTTTGATGCATACCATACTAGGATACTCCTGTATTATCATGGTAGTATTTTTTTAACAATCAAGATATCAAATTGAAACATTCAATCACTGCTATTCCAAATCGTCAGTTGAGAATGATAACGGCGTTAAGTGACCACAAAACCCATAGCGTTCGAGAAGACTTAAAGCCCTTCTCATTCTCAACAGACGAAATCTGCTCAGTGAGTGCATGGTAATGACAACAAATATGCAGTTTCAAATGAAACTCTGTCAACTTAATTGTATATTCAGCAAAGCCTAACACCATTATACAAGTCAAGCAAGACATGGCATGTGTCAGAAATGGAATGTGCTGAGTATGTCCTCTATCATGGCAGTGCTCTCTGGTAACTGTGAGCTGTCCATACATTGTACCTGGTCATGTTGAGGAAGAAAGGCATAATATTTTCCTGATAGCATCTGTCAATCTCACTAAGACAGGTGCGGAGTGTTTCTTCGGTTGTGGTATCTTTGGGTACACCCTGTGGAAAAACAGAAACAAGATTACCATGGTAAATGATCTGTATGGTTCAGTGGCTTTGCTGATTCTAGAAACCAACTTTACCATAACACTTTTCCCAAGTGAAGCATGCATTTTGACAACCACCATCTCAGTTAAACACAGCTGGATAAGTGACAATATCATAATTCAGTACATAAACATGCTTTTCTATCAAACACTTGCTGAATAATAAAGGTTTACCAAGGGCAAGGAGCGAACGATTTCCATTTTCCTTCAATCACTTATATATGTTTTTATCCAATCTAGTTTCACTGTTCCTCACTATTTTTCTCCTGATTTCTGTTTTGTTTTTGGATTTATTTTCTCTTGAAGTGTTAATTTACCCAAGAAAATAGTCACAGTACGAATGTAAATAGATGTGCACATCTAGAACTTACACCCTGGGTACTGAATGACATAAAGATTAATGCTGATTATTAGAAATTGCATTGGTTTTGTTTTACATTGTATATGGCTGCTACGGAAGCAATGGATGCTTACCAACTCTAGGATCAATGACTTAAACTCCTTGATGGGCAAGGCAATGAGGATACAGCACCTTACTGAGGGGCAAAACTGTTGCAGCCAGGGGATTCAAACCCAGGACCTTAAACCAGGGACCTTATGATTGACAGCCCATGGTCTTACCCGTAGAGCCACAACGGCTTCTCAGATCATATTAATTAATGCAGACTCCATAGAATAATTATGAAAACATGCATGCATCTTTTCTCACTTTTTAACTGTTCTCTTTTGTTCTTGTGCACAGCCGACACCACATTTTCAAAAGTGTGGGGGGGGGGGCAGTTTTTATTTCAGGTGCCACTTCCAGGTTTCATCAGCTAACGAGAAAAAAAAAAAAGGCCTTAAAAAAATGACCCTCTGGTACAATGGTACAATGAGCAACATACAGTATTATTCTCTCTGATGCATCAATACACTGATTTAACATACCCATCTCAGATCACACTCGACAAGATGTAGCCTCCTCTTTTCACACCATTCTCTCAGATCTGGAAAGACCTGTAAATTGAAAAGGCAAACATAAACTGTCATTCCCTTTCAGCTTTGAAAGATTTTTCATAATAATCTAGAGATGTCCTGTGGGGCGACACGGCAATTGCTCTGGTCTTATTTTCTCCATGGACTTAAGGTTAAGTTTAGGGTTAAGGCTGTGATAGGTTAGGGTCATGTTTGAGGGTAAAATTTATGTCTGGCTTAGCACGCAAATATTTCCTGGTCCTGTTGCAAATGTCATGGAACTGTCCTGTGCAACCGGTGTGAATTACAGATGTAGAATTGTGATAACATCTACCTGACAAATCAGGACAATACTCTGGTATTGGACACAAAATATATTCCTATAATGCTATCTTGGACAATAGCTGCAATCTATCTTGGGCAAAATTTCAAAGCTTATGCTTCATTCATACACGTTGCTGATTTTTAGTACCAGGTACATAGAGAAGATAAGGTGGCATTACTATAACAAACTAAATTCAACACTATACTTGCCAATATTGCATCAACACTAAAAAAACTCAACTTCTTTGTCACTGAAGCATAGGGTCTTTAAAAATACTTCAAGATTAAAGTGACACATATACTGTATAGAATATAATTAAAAACAAACAAGAGATACAAAAAATGCTTGAGTACTGAAGACTGAGTGATCAGTTTGAGATCATAAACCTGGAAATGAAAGAGGCATTTACATATTTTTTTTTAATTGTCATGTAAATAACATTATAATTGGCAAGAGTAAACGTTTATTACAGTACAGATGTTTCTCTTTTGTACAGTAATTAGTTGCTTAGAATTGTAAAGCAAAAATGCCAAGGTTCGACTTCCCTGTGCCAAAATTCAACCGCACACAATAACGCTATAAGTTTTACGTGTAGAAGGTGGCCAAATTTTGGACGGCATCATGGTCAAATTATGGGCAGCTTGCTTTAATTACCTCTTTGATCAGCACTTCTCGCTCAGTGTGGAAGTCGCGGAATGTGGACGACACAAAGACGCGTACTGTTTTCCAGCCAGATCGTCGTACAACCACCCGCTTCTGCTGACCACGTGATTCAATAGTTCGGTTTACATTCTCCCATTGCTGATCCACCTCGTAAGGTAAACTCCTTGAAGAACCACAACCCATACTGGATTATCACTCTACTCCTCTCCCTTGGCTTATGCCGAGTCAAGCTGTAAAGTGTAAAATAATGAAGGTGTAAAACAAGGACAAAAATAGTTACACTTAGTCTAGCTTAACATCAGATACTGTAACTGACTGGTTAGGCCAACAGGTAAATTTATATCAGCTCTGTATACTTTAGTGCAGCAGTAGTATTAGCAGATTACAAGTAACTGTTACATAGATTCTATATAGGTACAATATTTATTACAAAGGCCTTAGATTTCAACATATGCTGGAATAAACTTATAAAGACACCATTTATTGCATTATTAGGGCATGCCCAATGATGACAAAGCCAATGGTACATGTATAGTACTGCAATTAATAGACTAGTCTAGCCCATCATCGATCATGGCATCGGCATCATACAACACGAGCTAGATTTCTATATGGCTAAACGTCCCCCATGTCCCACATATGCAACCCTCTCGCCACTCCCTAGTTAATATCAACAAACACAAAGAAAGAGGGAAAAAACATGAACTTACGTTTGACACTTCCCTGTATATTTCAGCCTTTATCATGTCACACGGTGCTGTTCGTATTCAGCACACAGGTTTGGCTAGCGCTCCACTCTCCGATCCGATCCGATAAACGCGAACCGGTGGTACGTACCCTCCACTGCGGCGGGCGCTATCTCGCTACGCTGAAGTCGAGTGTGCGGTGATGATATCCACAGGCCCAAAGAGGTTCTGTGTGTGGGTCGCAGAAGTGCTCGGTGAGTGCGCTGAAAGATGAGAAAGGGAGATGACCCAGAGCAGAATACAGGTGGAATTTGAGGCATCGCGCACGCACGAGCGACTCGTCGTCATTGGGAACAGGTGATTGTTGATTCCGGTGGTCAGCTGCTAGTCTGATGAATCGATCGTCCCCAAACGAGTGATTTTACACTAATACAGCCACTGGACTCTTCAGTGCCCGTGACCCAAGTCATGAAAATGACACCCTTTTATTGGCTCCTGCTACTGACTGATAAATCTAACTGTTAGTCATATGTTTCCATTTCAACTTAATTCACAAACATTCAGAAATTAAAAAAAATCAGCTTATATACGCAAACCCGTCGTTGCGTGGAAACATTGTACAGGTAGGACCTATAGTACGCATACGTCGTACATAGAAAGTTGTGTGGGACCTAGAAAAAAAAAAAACAGAGCTTGTTAAACAAGGTCCCGCAAAATACAGAATACTATATGCAGACAAGTGAAAATGATATATTGCAGAAGGAAGGGCCGAGATGAGAGACACAAAAAAAAAAAAAGTGGGGAAGGAAGAAAAACAGAGACAGTTGTGAAATTGGATGGGATATTCGATATTCAGAGGACAGTACAAGTTTAGCGTAACCGTATCAGACTATCAGTAATGTTATCGATATACGCCATGCCTTGAGCACAGTGTCTGTTAAAAAAAAAAAGAGCATAAAAAATCTGAAAAAAAGTTCACACTCTTTCACAAAGCAATGACTGCCAAAAGGTCAACGTGATACAACGCAAAACCTTGAACGATGAAGGTATAAATACCGTTCACATAATAGTATTTCTGATTTTGTGCATGGATAAGAGCTGTTTTAAAATAGTCTCTATATATTTGGGGATTCATGGGGTTCCCGATGGGGGTCCCCGGGAAAGGAGGGGGGGCATGGTGGCTACTTTTGTTTTAAAAAAATATGATATTCTATATCTGGTTTTCTTCTACTTTCTGTTTTGTTTTGGGTTTTAAATTTACTCCTGAATTGTTACTTCACCAGAGAATATAGTCACAGTATCATATAATATGTTCATTTACAACCAGTGTGAACCTACACCAAGGGTATATTACAATCACCTACAAAATGATGATTAAATTGAAATAGTTTGTTACATTGTCTTTTGGCATCAAAGGGGAAATCCAGTCCAAGAACAAGTTAGTCTGATAAAAAAAGAGTAAAATCTTACTATAGTTCAACGGTAAGTCTCTAATTTTGGGGTTCTGGGGTTCCCAATGGGGACCCCCGGGAAAGGAGAGGGCACATGGTGCCTACTTTTGTTCAACTATGCTATTTTATCACAGTAGAGATAATGCCTGAAAAGTTTGGTGATAAATTTGACCACTAAGATGTAATGTGTAAACAGGCCCTGCCAAAACTGGGCCACCATGATATCTTGAAATGAAAATTGTGTCAGAAACAAAACATTTCAATTCTAAGGCAGTTCTGTTTTTAGAGCAAGGAGGAATACTAATTTAAATATTCTTTAATGGGGGTTTTTGGACCCTTTTAGGCCCTCAAAGTAGGGCATAGTGCAACCCACTTATGCAAAATTAATGTACTATAACCCCTATCATAATACATGTTGCATATCCATAATGTATTTAAAGAACTCTTTAATAATAAGGGCTCCCTCCGGAGGCGTTAAGCGGGACATAATGGTACTCATGTGTGATGTACAAACCTTTTTAATGTATGTTCTATATGCTGTGCAGGCCCGTAGCCAGGATTTTTCAAGGGGGGGTGCGGTCACTAAAAAAGCGGACCTTCGGTACCAATACCAATGATGACACACACACACACACACACACACACACACACACAATTATATATATATATATATATATATATATATATATATATATATATACATATATATATTCTTTGGACGACCGAACTACAAAAGTTGTATAAGAATTTGCGCGCGAAGCGCGCCGCAAATTGTGAATTTTGACTGTTTTAATGACGTTTTAAAGTCTCGAGGAAATTTGTATTTTTGTCTGTTGCATGCAATCGCGTTACGGTATTTCATCTAGGAAATAGTAAAAACTCATTTTGCCAGGAAGTTGCAAAGTTTAATTGTGTTCGAGACTCTGCGCGCATAGCGCGCCGCAAAATTGAGAATAGTGATTTTCCTGGTGTTGTTTTAACTTTTATTTTTTCTATTGTATACCCGCGTTAGCAGGCCTGAAGCCAGGATTTTTAAAGGAAGGGGGGATTGCGTTAATTAACAAAACGGTCCTTTGATACTGTCCCGGGAGGGGTAGCGACAATTAAAAGGTGGACACCATGCTCATACATGGACTTTAAAAATGGCCCCTAAACGAGTAATGATCATATGATTTTTTCGGGCCTTAAAAACAAGTATTCCTTAAATGTTTCCTGCACCCTAAAGAAGTACTTCATCATGATTGAACAATATACCATTTTTCCCAAATTTCGGCCTTTTTGATACCCTTTGATTATATACGCTCGTACATCACACTTTCCATCTAATCCGTGAGAAAAAACGACCCCTATTACGCGTTTTCTTTAGCGAGTATGGTCACGGTGTCCACCTTTCAGTTGGAGTTTTCCATCCCGTTGGATGCTGTTTGGAAGATGAAACATTCACTTTACTATACAGTATATCAGCCGTTGGTAAGCGAGTTTGTCAAAAACGAAAATAAATAAGAAAATTTTTAAAACAAAATGAATTGTAAATGTGAACCATTTATATTTTGCCTCCTTGTGGTAGGATATTTCCAGCATTTCCGAACTTTCAAATAATCATTTTAGATTTAATGATATTAAAGGTAGTAGATCCGATTCGCAAACATCTCCAATATCAGTCAAATGTCATATTAACCATCATGCTAAGAAGGTTTTCTTTGTGAAATTTGGAGGTCAGTGAAATTCAAAAATTAAACATCCGTTAACCATTGGAAGAAGTTGAGTGCAAATTCAGACCTCAGGCTTAGTGCTCAGATGTTTTCCTATTTGATTTGATCTGTCTTACTGTGCACACTAAGATACATACTGGAATGGTTATTTCTTATTTATTAAATTATAGTAGCATATTTGGTTACTAGCTGTCTCTAGGCATTTTCGAATTTGGGCTGCAAAGAGATCCACTACCTTTAAGTTAGAAGAGAGATAAGTAAATAATGATAAAATAAACAAACAAAAAAGAATGAGTTTCTTTTGTAATACTATCTGACAAACTTTTTACTTTACCATTTTACTTCATAGCTCAGCACTTTCCATTCTCTCTCATACCCTCTTACCCATTACATTTAAATGAAATACAACTAAAATGAGTTTGCGTGCCTGCATAATACTCTTTGGAAATTATAAGTGAGAATGTTCTTAGGTTTTGGCTCACTTTAAAATGAGAACCAATAGAACTGTCACAACATGAGAAAATGTATAAGTAATAATCAACACTACATTTCCGAATTTGGCCTGCAAAGAAATCCGCTACCTGTAAGTTAGAAAAGAGATTAGTAAATAATGATAAAATAAACAACAAAAAAGAATGAGTTTCTACCGCCGTATCCAGAACAGAGCCTGAAACGGTGCAGGCTCAAGAAATCGTTTGTACTAATACGTCTTGAAGTACTGTGTGATACTGTTGACTCAGACTTCTACAAAGCTGTAAGTGAGAATTTTAACCCAATCCGGCTCATTACCTGTGTTTTTTATGAAAAATATGAATAAAGAATGTAAATTAAATAACGACGCGTCACAATGCAGTCTAACGCTCTCACAATGTTATCATGCATAGGGTTTTTCCCTGACTGTTTTTACTCCGGAGCTCTTGCAATATTCAGGCTTTTGTAATACTATCTGACAAACTTTTTACTTTACCATTTTACTTCATAGCTCAGCACTTTCCATTCTCTCTCATACCCTCTTACCCATTACATTTAAATGAAATACAACTAAAATGAGTTTGCGTGCCTGCATAATACTCTTTGGAAATTATAAGTGAGAATGTTCTTAGGTTTTGGCTCACTTCAAAATGAGAACCAATCGAACTGTCACAACATGAGAAAATGTATAACTAATAATCAACAATATATTGAGACAGGCAAGTAATCATCCAAAATAGAAGATGATGATTACATAACAGGAGTTAGAGGGGAGCATTTGCCGGTCCTTTGAATGTGCACTTGTGCAGTGTGATCTTCGCTTAGTCTTTTTCTAGTCTTTAAGAATTGTTTGAAGTTCCAGTCTTCTGGGATGCTTTCTGGCGAACAATTTCACCACCCTCTCGTTATCAACGTCAAAGTTGTAATGGATATGCATGAGTGCAATCGGGTTAAATCTACAGTTGAAATGATATAGTCTATGACCTTATCATTCCTTTACAACATTATTTCAGTTGATTACCTGTATATAAGCGCCCGATTGCAGACAGCAGGTGGCAAGGTGACCGTTGCAACTACTTACATTATTACCACCTCCGAAGGAAATGCACCAGTCCGACTACAGCTGCCATCATCGAAAAATGAGATGGAATGTGGAATGTATTTGGTCGTTTTTGCTCCCAAACTTAACAGTTATGTTGTCAATAAGGCTGCTACGTATCTAGATAATGTCTCACATACAACTGTATCTGGATATTGCGTTGAAAATGATATTTGGCGAGAAACAAAAGCTTGAAATCACAGGAATTCACACTGCTGACAACGGCAGACAGTGAAGGTCAACGGCTCAAATTTTCGTTGGTAGTCTCGTCACGTGATAGTTCTGTATGGATTGTACACGTTCCCTATGACAGCAATTGTGAATGGGTAGTCTAGCTTTACTGCAAATTTGCGTCAGGACTGCTCAACCAATGGACAAGATTCTTATGTCACAAAAATGGGCAGAACCTCTACTTTCTGAAACCGTGCGCCCCAAGTTTGTGCGATCTTCCGTTCTCGAGATATCCCGTCTGGAAGAATTGCAAGACGGCAAAATATGCTCAAATTCGTCACATTTGGACTGTTCGCCATAGACAATTCTACTCATAAGGTACTTTTCTGATCTAATTTGCGTCACTGCTACAAATGTTACAATAAAGATATATACACATAAATAATCCCTAAAGTGTCCACTCTCAGAATCCGGGCGCCCCAAGTTTGCTTCTTAAACAGTTTAAAAGTTATGGCAGATTTTGTGGAAAAATGCGTCGATTTTTGACCCGTTTTACGTGTTGTAGCGTTCGCGCGGAAGCGCGGCTTCGCAGATGACCGAAAGTTTTCAATATGTAATAGCTCGCACAAATTGATACATAACATTTGTGTTTGTGTGCATGGGGACGATCCGATGGTTCATACAACAAAAGGGTTTCGTACAATTATTTTTAACATTGTTAAACGTACTCTTCCACATTTACGTAGCATATAATGTGTCTTTATATTTATTTGGATTGTTATCTTGAGAATTGCTAAAACCGTTATTATGAAAAAGTGGACCTTTCAGAATTTGGGGGGGGGGGGGTGCGTACGCACCCGACGCACCCCCCCTGGCTACGGGCCTGCTGTGCACCCTAAAATACCTGCCAAGTTGCTGACAAGTTGACCATGCGTTTTCAATTTTGAAAATTATTGTGCCCCAATTTGCCCCCTCTTAATTCCCGGCCCAGCCCCGGATGCGCGCGCCCCGGATCTGCCATACAATCACATCAATATTTTCAATCTTTGCCTTAAAGATCATACCATATGTGTCAAAGCACTTTAATATTTTGTCATTATTCCAATTCTTTCGAGGCTGCATGTATTGCGATGAACTTTGGAGTTGAATAAAGGTAGAACAATTTTCATTATCGATATCATAAAACCATCAATTTTTTTTTCGATCAATTATATCAGCTGAAAGACTCAAGCTCCATAACGTCTTTTAGGAGAAACCTGAAACACTTTGTTTAACAGTGGAGTTTTGAAGACAAACATTCACGTCTTCTTTTTCTTCTTTTATGGTATATTATTTTTTCAGTCTTTTTGCATTGGTGTAAAGCGCCTTGAGCATTCAACCAGAACGGAAATGGTTGTTGTATGTGTGTATGTATAATCATGTATGTATTATTATGTTTTATAATACGTACAATCTATCATACAGTGAACGTTCATATCCAGAGAGGTGGTTACATAAATTAAAAAAAAAAACACATGTGATATACGATTTGACTCCTATTGTATAATCAAAGTTCCACTTATTATTTTGCAATGTTTTAAACGATCTGCGAACACTATAGGGCCTATATGGATCAGTAGGCCCATTACTTATAAAATACTATTTCCACCAGTGCTTTCAATATCTTCTTAATTCGTTGCATGATGTTATTATTTTTTTCTTTTCTACATAGGACCTACAATTCCATTAAATACCCCGTCTTTTAGTTATCTTTTTTTTTCTGTTTCTGAAACTTAACGCTCAATTCCAACAATTTCAACAGGATGCAGGTACAAATTGTTTGATCTGTGACTTTAAAAAAAAGTTCAATACTAGTGCGAAAGTCAGCGGCGCTGTTTTTGCATGACATGTGTGACCGTTTATGTTTCTTTGCAAGATTGTTAAAAGTAAGTAAGAAAGTAAGTTTTACGATGCTTCAAAAAATGATTAGCGCCGCTTTCTTTTAGCTCTATTCTGATATTAAATGATTTGCTTATCTACTGCACTCTCTCTCAATATTTCCACGCTCTCTTTGTCAGTCAAGCCACCATACCTGCCTGTAGTTATCTGTCGCTCTGCAATTTTTTTTCTCTATTTCAAGCAGAGAATCCTTAATTGTAAATCACGCCAAGATCAAACACAGCACAGAATTCACTCACTTCTATTGTAGCACGAATTTATTTCAAATCATAATGTTCCCATATCAGTGACATCTGGAGGTTGAGTATCGAGATCTCGAGTTCAAGATTTATGTGTTGTGCGTTGTGTCAGTCCAAGTGGGCTTTATTTTCCTCTGTCTTGGGTTTGCCAGAAAGCACTGGCTTGAATGTCTTGCAAATCTAGTGTCTTTTATCTGTGCAGACTGCTGAAAAGACGACTCCACAGTGAGATGTGTTTGCCCCCCATATTTCTGACTTTAATTCCTCGCAGGAATCTTCCAAAACTCCAGCAAGAAGCTTTTCTTTCTCTGCTTGAAGAGCGGGCTATATTAGAGAAGGGAATAGAAAGAAAAGAGAGGGGAAATTGAGCATTGATACAGAGGCGGTTGACTTTTGTTTCAAGTGCCTGCTCAATAACAGCAAGAGATGATATCAGATATAGATCACATCCAGTTGATATTATTTTGTTTCGTTCGGGCAAGTCAGCTTTGAAGGCAATCTTTTATCAAAACAACTGTCTATAAGAGGAGATGGAAACGAATATTTTGTTTTGCATTTCATCAGGAACAGCTGACACTTCTTTCCTCATCATACACGTTATCTTATGGATACCCGATCAATGAAATTGATCAACAAGAACCTGGAAAACTTAAGAACGGATTGCAAAATCATTAAGACATGCAGAGAGATGAAAGTACCCCCCTGGCCTGCCATCAAGGTAAAATAAGCTATACCTGAAGTCTTAGAAGCTTTCCTCATGACCCACTGATCATCAGAGTCGGCATGATTGCTCACTGATGTAGTAGGTATATTCTTATCATTGACTGGGTGTTGATTTGTCAGGGATTTATGACATTGTGACTCTGAAATTTGGGCGAGGTGGAGCTGGATGGCCTGCCTTATTGCATCGCCGTCCGGCGATTTTGGCTTGAGGTGCAATCTCTGACCTCTTCTCTCCATCCAACGAAGACGCCGCAGTCTCTGAGTCGACAAGTCGGCCTGATCCTCCTCGTCATATTGAGGAACAGTTACTTTGTCACCCATTGCGGTGAAGGCCTGAATGGCTTGGGCGATTTCGGCTTGGTGGTCGGAGACCGGCCCGAGGGCAAGCCGTTCGTGTCGTAATGCCATCCTTTTAGCTCGGCGATCTCTTTGAGCTGACATCATGCAAGTGTTATCTGACTATACAGTTCAGAATCACTCGATGGAAGCACAAATCGCAAGGTTTCAAGATAATCTGCACTATGAAAGAACCAAGAGGAGCAGGAGAGTACCAAAAGTGTGTACTTTCAAGCACGCTAGATCATCAGTGAATGATGTTTGTTGTGCAGTGTGTGCCAGGGAGATGGTATCCAGACAACGCGCCAGCCAATCAAAACAGCACATTCATGCGCACCTGCTTGCTGGGTCACATGCGCAGGCGCAAAGCATTATTTCGTCATCAGCGCTATTTGTAGGTGCGCGCACCAAGTGCCAAGTTACATGCGCGCTGGATTCTTGTCTGTAAAGAAGGCCCACTACTGTGTTAGCAGTCAGACCGCAACGTCATGGGGGGTGTTTCATCAACGAGTTCGTCGGAGGTTTTCACCGACAAATTTGCTATCAGCCAATCAGACGCAAGGATTTACACTGACAACTGTTAAAAGCTAATGAAATCCTGGCGTCTGATTGGCTGATAGCAAATTTGTCGGTGAAAACCTCCGACGAACTCGTTGATGAAACGCCCCCCTGAAAAGCCTTCGCATTTATCGTACGCGTACATGCATGGACCTCGCGGACATGAATACGTAATGAGCTGGGAGACCACATTTTTAGAGTGTCTGTAAATCTAAACGACATTATCAATCTTCATGATTTATACATCGATAAAAATCTAAAGAGTTGTACTTTGATAAAATTCGACCACTTAAAAGGTTATGACTTATAAAATATACTGAACAAGGAAATTATAAAACACAAAATTTGCATATTTTTCATTTTTCTTAAGGGGTACACTAGACCAACGAAATTAAGGTGGACCAAAATGGAAGAGTTATAAAATGAAAGTGGAAATATCATTCTATGAAAACATAATGACTTTATGTGGACTGATCCTATGAACGGGTCAGGTTGGCGAATAAATCATTGCGTTGTACAGTTAATTTTTGACGAGATTTCAGTTTGCCGCGAATACGCGTTTCTGATTGGTTAATTCCCTCTGAGTGGAGAGTTGAACGAACCTGGCGGAATTACAGTAAACGTGTACTCTACATAACAGTAATACACTGTGTGTAGATGACAGTGTAGGACCCTATGGTGTGTGTGTGTGTGCGCGCGCACAATGTATGTATACGCGCTCAGGTTCAGGCAACTGCAGCTGAGATCTCCACGTAAACAACAAGAACAACACTCCACTCTGATCGACAGCTCAACTTTGGCTTGAACTTTGTTTGCACAACTAGATAGAGTAGCGTGCATTAATAGATAGCATACAAATCAAAAATAAAAGATATAGCACTAAGTTTGCGCACATGAGTTCTTTGGGGCTCTCTATTTGGTATTAGAATAATCATTCCTTATTAATCCACTGTATACATCGCTGAGTAATTTATCTATTGATACCCTGGGAGCGCATGATCATTCATGTATCTCAAATTGCCACAATATGATTTTTACTCGACGAGACTTTCAATTTTTATTGTTTTCTAAGCGAGGGACCAATTCAGTTCTTACTGTGCTATTATAACAAGTATATCTAAAACGTTGACTATCATTCATGTGGTGATTCAACCTGTGAACGGGTCGGGTTGGCAATAAATAGAAAGCCTTGTTCTAATTTGTCTCAGGGTCGTTTGGAAAATATCGATATATTGCAGAGATATGAATAATGGTATCATAAGCTCATTTTATATAATGTAAGCATTAAAAGGTGTGATTTATTTCAAGTATTCACAAACCATGTCAATTAGTCGCGGATAGTAGATCTTCATGTCGTCAATAAGTGAATCTCGTAGACCATGCACTTTGTCTCTGAATTATCTCGCAAAATCTCGGGTGCTGAGAAGGACATGCGCAAAAACCTGCGCGTACGATAAATTTTTTATTTGAGCTCATTAACAGCAGCGTTGCGGTCTGACTGTTAGCCACTACACTTCGCCTGTAAATTCATGTTTCATGCACCTGTAAAATGTGTGTGTGTCTTTGTCTTTGTATGTTTATTTTTTTTTACTGTGTAATAATCACGTTTACACTTGAATTTGCAATTGCAATACCTTTCAAATGCCATTTTGCCTAAAATGTACCTTGTCTGCATGGCTTCTTTTTGATCTTGCCTATCATTTACTCTCATTACTGATTATGATATAGCAATGTTCTGATACCAAATAATATTGCTCTTGTTAAGATTTCCAATAAGCGTTTGTTTTGATATTCTTTACAGTCACATCAATGTTTTCAATTTTTGCCTCCTCCCTAAGATTCATACCTTACTTTTGAAAACACTTTCAGTGGCGGATCCAGAGGGGGGGGGGGGCAACCGGCGCACGCCCCCTTTATTTTTCGTAAAAAACAAAAGAAATAAAAAGAAAAACAATGAAATGAAACCCGGAAGTGGCACCAGAAAATATTAGTCATGCCCCCCCCCCCCTTTACAGAATTCCTGGATCCGCCCCTGCACTTTTAATATTTGTTTTTCATATTCTTTCGATCGTGCATAGGCTGCATCTATTGCGATGAACTTTGGAAAACAGCCATCACTTTTTCTATACATCAAATGTATACATGCAATATTGTGAACGTGCTTATCCAGCGAGACGGTTTATAGATTAGAAAAAACCATATGATAAATGATTTTTCCCCGAATGCATAATAGCTCCATCTATTCTTTTGTAATGTTTCAAACAATCTGGGAACACTTTCATCTACTCCTTCCACAATTGCCTTCGAATATATCTTTTTGAATTCCTTGTCTGTTTGTTTTTTATATACTTTTTCTCCATGAAAGACTCCGTCCTTCATTTATTTTTTTCTGTTCTACGCTCGATTCCAACGGCTAGATTACAAGCTTTTCTATATATGATTTCTAAAATGTGGGAGTAAAAACAAAGTGCAATTATTGTGAAAGTCACCAGCGCCGTTTTTTATGACATGTGTGGCTGTTTATATTCCTTTGGAGGATTGTTAGTAAGTTTTACAATGCTTCAAAAAATGATAAGCACCGGCTTTCTCTTAGCTCTATTCTGATATTAAATGATTTGCTTATCTACTGAAATCTCTCAGCTGCACTGTAATATTTCCCCCCTCTCTTTGTCAGTCAAGCCACCATACCTGCCTGTAGTTATCTGTCGCTCTGCAATTTTTTTTCTCTATTTCAAGCAGAGAATCCTTAATTGTAAATCACGCCAAGATCAAACACAGCACAGAATTCATTCACTTCTATTGTAGCACGAATTTATTTCAAATCATAATGTTCCCATATCAGTGACATCTGGAGGTTGAGTATCGAGATCTCGAGTTCAAGATTTATGTGTTGTGCGTTGTGTCAGTCCAAGTGGGCTTTATTTTCCTCTGTCTTGGGTTTGCCAGAAAGCACTGGCTTGAATGTCTTGCAAATCTAGTGTCTTTTATCTGTGCAGACTGCTGAAAAGACGACTCCACAGTGAGATGTGTTTGCCCCCCATATTTCTGACTTTAATTCCTCGCAGGAACCTTCCAAAACTCCAGCAAGAAGCTTTTCTTTCTCTGCTTGAAGAGCGGGCTATATTAGAGAAGGGAATAGAAAGAAAAGAGAGGGGAAATTGAGCATTGATACAGAGGCGGTTGACTTTTGTTTCAAGTGCCTGCTCAATAACAGCAAGAGATGATATCAGATATAGATCACACCCAGTTGATATTATTTTGTTTCGTTCGGGCAAGTCAGCTTTGAAGGCAATCTTTTATCAAAACAACTGTCTATAAGAGGAGATGGAAACGAATATTTTGTTTTGCATTTCATCAGGAACAGCTGACACTTCTTTCCTCATCATACACGTTATCTTATGGATACCCGATCAATGAAATTGATCAACAAGAACCTGGAAAACTTAAGAACGGATTGCAAAATCATTAAGACATGCAGAGAGATGAAAGTACCCCCATGGCCTGCCATCAAGGTAAAATAAGCTATACCTGAAGTCTTAGAAGCTTTCCTCATGACCCACTGATCATCAGAGTCGGCATGATTGCTCGCTGATGTAGTAGGTATATTCTTATCATTGACTGGGTGTTGATTTGTCAGGGATTTATGACATTGTGACTCTGAAATTTGGGCGAGGTGGAGCTGGATGGCCTGCCTTATTGCATCGCCGTCCGGCGATTTTGGCTTGAGGTGCAATCTCTGACCTCTTCTCTCCATCCAACGAAGACGCCGCAGTCTCTGAGTCGACAAGTCGGCCTGATCCTCCTCGTCATATTGAGGAACAGTTACTTTGTCACCAATTGCGGTGAAGGCCTGAATGGCTTGGGCGATTTCGGCTTGGTGGTCGGAGACCGGCCCGAGGGCGAGCCGTTCGTGTCGTAATGCCATCCTTTTAGCTCGGCGATCTCTTTGAGCTGACATCATGCAAGTGTTATCTGACTATACAGTTCAGAATCACTCGATATGGAAGCACAAATCGCAAAGTTTCAAGATAATCTGCGCTATAAAAGAACCAAGAGGAGCAGGAGAGTACCAAAAGTGTGTACTTTCAAGCACGCTAGATCATCAGTGAATGATGTTTGTTGTGCACTGTGTGCCAGGGAGATGGTATCCAGACAACGCGCCAGCCAATCAAAACAGCACATTCATGCGCACCTGCTTGCTGGGTCACATGCGCAGGCGCAAAGCATTATTTCGTCATCAGCGCTATTTGTAGGTGCGCGCACCAAGTGCCAAGATACATACGCGCTGGATTCTTGTCTGTAAAGAAGGCCCACTACTGTGTTAGCCACTACACTTCGCCTATAAATTCATGTTTCATGCACCCGTAAAATGTCTGTGTGTCTTTGTCTTTGTATGTTTGGTTTTTTTTACTGTATAATAATCACGATTACACTTGAATTTGCAATTTGCAATACCTTTCAAATGCCATTTTGCCTAAAATGTACATTGTCTGCATGGCTTCTTTTTGATCTTGCCTATTATTTACTCTCAGTACTGATTATGATATAGCAATGTTCTGATACCAAATAATATTGCTCTTGTTAAGATCTCCAATAAGCGTTTGTTTTGATATTCTTTACAGTCACATCAATGTTTTCAATTTTTGCCTCCTCCCTAAGATTCATACCTTACTTTTGAAAACACTTTTAATATTTGTTTTTCATATTCTTTCGATCATGCATAGGCTGCATCTATTGCGATGAACTTTAGAAAACAGCCATCACTTTTTCTATACATCAAATGTACATGCAATATTGTGAACGTGCTTATCCAGCGAGACGGTTTATAGATTAGAAAAAACCATGAGATAAATGATTTTTCCCCGAATGGATAATAGCTCAATTTATTCTTTTGTAATGTTTTAAACAATCTGGGAACACTGTCATCTACTTCTTCCACCAATGCCTTCGATTATATCTTTTTGAATTCCTTGTGTGTTTGTTTTTTATATACTTTTTCTCCGTGAAAGACTCCGTCCTTCATTTATTTTTTTTCTGTTCTACGCTCGATTCCAACGACTAGATTACAAGCTTTTCTATGATTTCTAAAATGTGGGAGTAAAAACAAAGTGCAATTATTGTGAAAGTCACCAGCGCTGTTTTTTTTTTAATGACATGTGTGGCTGTTTATATTCCTTTGGAAGATTGTTAGTAAGTTTTACAATGCTTCAAAAAATGATAAGCGCCGGCTTTCTCTTAGCTCTATTCTGATATTAAATGATTTGCTTATCTACTGAAATCTCTCAGCTGCACTGTAATATTTCCCCCCTCTCTTTGTCAGTCAAGCCACCATACCTGCCTGTAGTTATCTGTCGCTGTGCAATTTTTTTTCTCTATTTCAAGCAGAGAATCCTTAATCAATTGTAAATCACGCCAAGATCAAACACAGCACAGAATTCATTCACTTCTATTGTAGCACGAATTTATTTCAAATCATAATGTTCCCATATCAGTGACATCTGGAGGTTGAGTATCGAGATCTCGAGTTCAAGATTTATGTGTTGTGCGTTGTGTCAGTCCAAGTGGGCTTTGTTTTCCTCTGTCTTGGGTTTGCCAGAAAGCACTGGCTTGAATGTCTTGCAAATCTAGTGTCTTTTATCTGTGCAGACTGCTGAAAAGACGACTCGACAGTGAGATGTATTTGCCCCCCATATTTCTGACTTTAATTCCTCGCAGGAATCTTCCAAAACTCCAGCAAGAAGTTTTTCTTTCTCTGCTTGAAGAGCGGGCTATATTAGAGAAGGGAATAGAAAGAAAAGAGAGGGGAAATTGAGCATTGATACAGAGGCGGTTGACTTTTGTTTCAAGTGCCTGCTCAATAACAGCAAGAGATGATATCAGATAGATCACATCCAGTTGATATTATTTTGTTTCGTTCGGGCAAGTCAGCTTTGAGGGCAATCTTTTATCAAAACAACTGTCTATAAGAGGAGATGGAAACGAATATTTTGTTTTGCATTTCATCAGGAACAGCTGACACTTCTTTCTTCATAATACACGTTATCTTATGGATACCCGATCAATGAAATTGATCAACAAGAACCTGGAAAACTTAAGAACGGATTGCAAAATCATTAAGACATGCAGAGAGATGAAAGTACCCCCATGGCCTGCCATCAAGGTAAAATAAGCTATACCTGAAGTCTTAGAAGCTTTCCTCATGACCCACTGATCATCAGAGTCGGCATGATTGCTCGCTGATGTAGTAGGTATATTCTTATCATTGACTGGGTGTTGATTTGTCAGGGATTTATGACATTGTGACTCGGAAATTTGGGCGAGGTGGAGCTGGATGGCCTGCCTTATTGCATCGCCGTCCGGCGATTTTGGCTTGAGGTGCAATCTCTGACCTCTTCTCTCCATCCAACGAAGACGCCGCAGTCTCTGAGTCGACAAGTCGGCCTGATCCTCCTCGTCATATTGAGGAACAGTTACTTTGTCACCAATTGCGGTGAAGGCCTGAATGGCTTGGGCGATTTCGGCTTGGTGGTCGGAGACCGGCCCGAGGGCGAGCCGTTCGTGTCGTAATGCCATCCTTTTAGCTCGGCGATCTCTTTGAGCTGACATCATGCAAGTGTTATCTGACTATACAGTTCAGAATCACTCGATATGGAAGCACAAATCGCAAAGTTTCAAGATAATCTGCGCTATAAAAGAACCAAGAGGAGCAGGAGAGTACCAAAAGTGTGTACTTTCAAGCACGCTAGATCATCAGTGAATGATGTTTGTTGTGCACTGTGTGCCAGGGAGATGGTATCCAGACAACGCGCCAGCCAATCAAAACAGCACATTCATGCGCACCTGCTTGCTGGGTCACATGCGCAGGCGCAAAGCATTATTTCGTCATCAGCGCTATTTGTAGGTGCGCGCACCAAGTGCCAAGATACATACGCGCTGGATTCTTGTCTGTAAAGAAGGCCCACTACTGTGTTAGCCACTACACTTCGCCTATAAATTCATGTTTCATGCACCCGTAAAATGTCTGTGTGTCTTTGTCTTTGTATGTTTGGTTTTTTTTACTGTATAATAATCACGATTACACTTGAATTTGCAATTTGCAATACCTTTCAAATGCCATTTTGCCTAAAATGTACATTGTCTGCATGGCTTCTTTTTGATCTTGCCTATTATTTACTCTCAGTACTGATTATGATATAGCAATGTTCTGATACCAAATAATATTGCTCTTGTTAAGATCTCCAATAAGCGTTTGTTTTGATATTCTTTACAGTCACATCAATGTTTTCAATTTTTGCCTCCTCCCTAAGATTCATACCTTACTTTTGAAAACACTTTTAATATTTGTTTTTCATATTCTTTCGATCATGCATAGGCTGCATCTATTGCGATGAACTTTAGAAAACAGCCATCACTTTTTCTATACATCAAATGTACATGCAATATTGTGAACGTGCTTATCCAGCGAGACGGTTTATAGATTAGAAAAAACCATGAGATAAATGATTTTTCCCCGAATGGATAATAGCTCAATTTATTCTTTTGTAATGTTTTAAACAATCTGGGAACACTGTCATCTACTTCTTCCACCAATGCCTTCGATTATATCTTTTTGAATTCCTTGTGTGTTTGTTTTTTATATACTTTTTCTCCGTGAAAGACTCCGTCCTTCATTTATTTTTTTTCTGTTCTACGCTCGATTCCAACGACTAGATTACAAGCTTTTCTATGATTTCTAAAATGTGGGAGTAAAAACAAAGTGCAATTATTGTGAAAGTCACCAGCGCTGTTTTTTTTTTAATGACATGTGTGGCTGTTTATATTCCTTTGGAAGATTGTTAGTAAGTTTTACAATGCTTCAAAAAATGATAAGCGCCGGCTTTCTCTTAGCTCTATTCTGATATTAAATGATTTGCTTATCTACTGAAATCTCTCAGCTGCACTGTAATATTTCCCCCCTCTCTTTGTCAGTCAAGCCACCATACCTGCCTGTAGTTATCTGTCGCTGTGCAATTTTTTTTCTCTATTTCAAGCAGAGAATCCTTAATCAATTGTAAATCACGCCAAGATCAAACACAGCACAGAATTCATTCACTTCTATTGTAGCACGAATTTATTAGGTGATCCGAGTATCCTCTCGGATCACCTTCTGTATCTGTACGGATTCTTTCTTCTTTTTAGGTGATCCGAGTATCCTCTCGGATCACCTTCTGTATCTGTACGGATTCTTTGTTTTTCTTCTTCTTCTTTATTTCTCCTCAAAAGTTGTGCAGAGGTTAGCTCAGAAAGTCCGCTGCCTGTCAATTTCAAAATTATATCATGTATGCATCATGTCCCAAAGACGGCAAATCTAATGTATCATTGTGATCAGTCGACCGTGACGTCACTATGACGTCATTATATGAAAACACATTCTCAATCATATCTCATTAATGAAACAGAATTTTTCAATGAAATTTACGTCACATATATTTCAAGTTATGCGCATTCTACTCATGTTCTCAAAATTCATATTTTCTCTTAAAACGTGCGCGTACGCGCGCGTTGAAATATTTGTATGCTCCAATCGAGCTCAAAATTTTTTTGCACACGTTTCAGACCATTTGGAGCATTTTTTGAAAAATTGAAAAAATCGGACGGACGCGTACGCGCGCGCGCATATACGCACGCACAGCTCATATGCAATTGAAATTTCCAGTTTTTTCACTTTGATCGCATGTCTGAAATGTCAAGGAATATTTATACCACGTTTCAAGTCAATCCGACTCAATATGACGTCATACGGGGCCGTCAAAGTTGAAATTCCGCGCGCGCGTCAATGGCGATATACAGTGCAACTATGCCAAAAAACTGCCAATTTTAAATCCGATTTTACTCGTCAGGATGGACGGTGACCCCCCATTTTCTTTACATATATTGAAAGCTGATGAGTTGTACATGTCATTTCATGGGTAGGCAATGCTGACAAAATGATTAAAAGATATCAAATTTCTTAATAAAGTAAAAAAAGTAAATTTTCAAAATGACGTCATCAAATTACAAGTTTACTCGAGCGTATCTCACTTATCCTCTGCCAATTTTCTCCCATATTTCAGTATGTTGTAGCTTATGAAATGTTCTTTCATTAATGTAAAAACAACATTTTGATTGGATGACGTCATCGCCTCGTAAAAATGGATTGAATGTATCCTTGTAGAATTTGACCAGTTTACGTGTTATCTCTATGGGAGAGCAGTTTTTCTGGCAGTGAAAATTGACATGACTCTCTTTTTCGAGCACTAGCTCACTTTTGCTTCGGTGAATTTTTCCCAGATTTTAGTATGTTGTAGCTGAGACTTTGGGCTATCGTAAGTGTGCCCTTCATTTTTTCATACGACGTCGGCATCACGTCGAAAAACCTGGTTGAAAATGGCACGTGGCTTCGATGCAGCGTCATTTTGCTTAATACACAGGGCCTATGGAGCATGAAATAGGTCATTGCATAGCGCATCCGACTCGTAATCCTAAGGTCCCTGGTTCGAGGCTCACCCCTGCCAATATTTTTTTTTTCATTTTTTTAAACACTTTTTTTCTTCTTTTTCTTTAGTTAGTCTTAATCTCCCTTCCTAACTTTATCTTTTTCTGATTTTTTTATGCTTCTCCTTCAAATTTCTATAAAATAACATATTTTTTTCTTTATTTTTCTTTCTTTCTACTACTTTCTGTGCAATAGATGAACAACAACAATGGCTATCAATCCCATATTTTGCACATGTTTAGTTCATGTCACGTACATTATTTCATAAGATAACAACTACTTGATCAGACACCATCTTGGGTATGTAAATTAGGGTCAAAGGTCATAAATGTTTCATCCTGTATCTTGGTGAATACATGCCCTATCTTTCCCATATTTTGCACACACAAAGACCATGTAACAAGGATCATTTCACAAAATAACCACTTTTTGCTCAGACGCCATCTTGGGTGTGCAAAGTGAGGTCAAAGGTCATATGTACTTCTTTCTGTATTTTCGTTATGACGTGTTGTCTCTATGGGAGGGATTTTTTTTTTAATGTGAAAATCGACATGCTTTTCTTTATCGAGCACTAGCTCTCACTTACCCTTCGGTGAATTTCTCCCAGATTTTATGTTGTACCTAAGACTTTGCATTTTGCATCTTGGTGAATACCTGTCCTATCTTTGCCATATTTTGCACACGAATATAGACGATGTCGCAAGAATCATTTCACAAAATAACCACTTTTTCCTCAGATGCCATCTTGGGAGTGTAAAGGTGGGTCAAAGGTCATATGTATTTGTTGCTGTATCTTCGTTATTCAGTGTATACAGAATTGGTACCAAAGATGGCAGATATGACTCCCTTTTCTAAATGAGAATCCAAACCTCACACGGCCAATGTCTCTAAACACAGATGAAACTTGTATTGTCATGCCTATTACGATCAGGACTCGAATCATTGATTAAAAAAAAAATCGGATCACCTTAATTTGTCAGTGATGACAAATTACAATCTCTAGTTTCTTTATTTCTCCGCAAAAGTTGTGCAAGAGTTAGCTCAGAAAGTGCATTGCCTATCAATGTCAAACTTATACCATATATGTATCATGTCCCAAAGACGACGGGTCAAGTAAAATCGTAGTGATCAGTCGACCGTGACGTCACTATGACGTCATTATATGAAAACACATTTTCATGCATATCTCATAAATGGAATGGAATTTTTTAATGTAAATTACGTCACATATATTTCAAGTCAAGCGGGTTCTACTCATTTTCTCAAAAATTCATATTTATCTTAACACGCGCGCGTACGCGCGCGTTGAAATATTTGTATGCTCAAATCGAGCTCAAAATTTTTTTGCACACGTTTCAGATCATTTGGAGCATTTTTTGAAAAATTGAAAAAATTGGACGGACGCGTACGCGCGCGCACATATTCGCACGCACAGCTAGTATGCAATAGAAATTTTCAATTTTTTACACGGATGGGATGTCCAAAATGTCAAGGAATATTTCTACCAAGTTTCAAGTCGATCCGACTCAATATGACGTCATACGGGCCCGTCAAACTCAAAATTCCGCGCGTGCGTCAATGGGGATACACAGTGCAACTATGCCAAACAACCGCCAATTTTAAATCGGATTTTACTCGTCAGGATGGACGGTGACCCCCCATTTTCTTGACATATTCTGAAAGCTGATGAGTTGTACATGTTATTTCATGGGTTGGCTATGCTGACAAAATGATTAAAAGATATCAAATTTCTTAATAAAGTAAAAAAAGTAAATTTTCAAAATGACGTCATCAAATTTCAAGTTCATTCGAGCTTATCTCACTAATCCTTTACCAATTTTCACCCAAATTTCAATATGTTGTAGCTTATGAAATGCTCTTTCATAAATGTAATTAAACAATTTTGATTTGATGACGACATTACCTCGAAAAAATGGATTGAAGGTAACCTTGTCAAATTTGACCAGCTTACGTGTAATCTCTATGGGAGTGCAATTTTTATGGAAATGAAAATTGACATGACTATCTTTATCGAGCACTAGCTCACTTATGCTTCAGTGAATTTCTCTAAGATTTTAATATGTTGTAGCTGAGATGTACGGCTATCGTAAGTGTGCCCTTCGTTTTTTCATACGCTGTCGGGATCACGTGAAAAAACGTGGTTGAAATTGAAGTTTATCTTAGATGTATTGAAATATTTCTTTCTTTTTGCAACTTTCTTTGCAATAACTCAAGAAAAACAGCCCCTATCACCTTCATATTTTGCACATGTTTAGTTCATGTCATGAAAATTATTTCATAAAATTACAACTACTTGATCAGACGCCATCTTGTGTATGTAAATTAGGGTCAAAGGTCATAGATGTTTCATCCTGTATCTTGGTGAATACATGTCCTATCCTTCCCATATTTTGCACACGTAAAGACCATGTTACAGGCATCATTTCATAAAATAACCACTTTTTGCTCAGATGCCATCTTGTTTGTGCAAAGTGGGGTCAAAGGTCATATGTACTTCTTTTTCTATCTCTGCTATGACGTGTTGTCTCTATGGGAGGGAATTTTTTAGATGTGAAAATTGACATGACTCTTTATATCGAGCACTATCTTACTTATGCTTCGGTGAATTTCTCTCAGATTTTAATATGTTGTAGCTGAGACTTTGCAGTATCAGGACTCGAATGATTGATTAAAAAAAAGATCGGATCACCTTAATTTGTCAGTGATGACAAATTACAATCTCTAGTTAGGTGATCCGAGTATCCTCTCGGATCACCTATTGTATCTGTACGGATTCTTTCTTCTTCTTCTTCTTTATTTCTTTCTCCTCAAATCTTGTGCAGCGGTTAACTCAAAAAGTCCCCTACCTATCACTTTCAAACTTATGCCATATATGTATCATGTCCTAAGGACGACAGATCTAGTGTATTAATGTGATCAGTTAACCGTGACGTCATTATGACGTCATTATCTGAAATCACGTTTACATCAATATCTCATTAATGGAACGGAATTTTTGAATGAAATTAAGATATCATATAGTTCAAGTCAAGGTCTATTGATATAATTCATAAAATTTAGTCACGTTCATAGTAAACGAGCGCGTACGCGCGCGTTGAAATTTAAACATGCTCTAATCAACCTCAAAATTGTTTTGCACACGTTTCAGGTCATTTACAGCATTTCAAAAAAAATCGACGGACGCGTACGCGCGCGCGCATATACGCGCACACAGCTCATATGCAATAGAAATTTCCCATTTTATCGCACGGATCGAATGTCTGAAATGTCAAGGAATATTTCTACCAAGTTTCAAGTCGATCCGACTCAATATGACGTCATACGGGCCAATCAACGTTGAAATTCCGCGCGCGCGTCAATGGCGATATACAGTGCAACTATGCCAAAAAATCGCCAATTTTAAATCCGATTTTACTCGTCAGGATGGACGGTGACCCCCCATTTCCTTTACATATTCTGAAAGCTGATGAGTTGTACATGTCATTTCATGGGTTGGCGATGCTGGAAAAATGATTAAAAGAGATCAAATATCTTAATAAAGTAAAAAAAGTAAATTTTCAAATTGACGTCATCAAATTACAAGTTTACTCAAGCGTATCTCACTTATTCTTTTGTTAATTTTCGTCCAAATTTCAATATGTTGTAGCTTATTTAATGCTCTTTCAGTCATATAATAACATTATTTTGATTGGATGACGGCATCACCTCGTAAAAAGGGATTAAAAGTAACATTGTCAAATTTGACCAGTTTACGTGTTATCTCTATGGGAGTGCAGTTTTTCTGGAAATGAAAACTGACATGACTATCTTTATCGAGCACTAGCTCACTTATGCTTGGGTGAATTTCTCCCATATTTTAGTATGTTGTAGCTGAGACTTTGGGCTATCGTAAGTGTGCCCTTCGTTTTTTTTATACGGAGTCGGCATCACGTCCAAAAACTTGGTTGAAATTAAAGCTTATCTTCGATGTATTGAAATATTTCTTTCTTTCTGCAACTTTCTTTGCAGTGACTCAAGAAAAACATACCCTATCATCACCATATTTTGCTCATGTTTAGTTCATGTCACGTACATTATTTCACAAATTAACAACTACTTGATCAGACACCATCTTGGGTATGTAAATTAGGGTCAAAGGTCATAAATGTTTCATCCTGTTTCTTGGTGAATACATGTCCCATCTTTCCCATATTTTGCACACGTAAAGACCATGTTACAAGGATCATTACACAAAATAATCATTTTTGGCTCAGAGGCCATCTTGTCTGTGCAAAGTGGGGTCAAAGGTCAAATGTACTTCTTCCTGTATCTTCGTTATGACGTGTTATCTCTATGGGGGGAATTTTTCTAGATGTGAAAATTGACATGATTGTCTTTATCGACGACTAGCTCACTTACCCTTCGGTGAATTTCTTCCAGATTTTAGTATGTTGTAGCCAATTTAATACTCTTTAAGTTTTGTTCCATCAAAGTTTTAATCGGATGATGTCTTCACCTCGTGAAAATGGATATAATGTAACCTTGTCAAATTTAACCAGTTTACGTGTTATCTCTATGGGAGGGAATTTTTCTGGAAATGAAAATTGAGATGACGGTCTTTATCGAGTACTAGCTCACTTACTCTTCGGTGAATGTCTCCCAGATTTTAATATGTTGTAGCTGAGACTTTGGGCTATCGCCTGTGTTTTCTCCATTTTTTCATACGAGGTCGAGATTACGTCCAAAAACTTGATGAAATCAAACTTATCTTCGATGTACATGTATTGAGATATTTCTTTCTTTCTGCAACTTTCTTTGCAATAACTCAAGGAAAACAGCCCCTATCATCCCCATATTTTGCACATGTTTAGTTCATGTCACGTACATTATTTCATAAAATAACAACTACTTGATCAGACACCATCTTGGGTATGTAAATTAGGGTCAAAGGTCATAAATGTTTCATCCTGTATCTTAGTGAATACATGTCCTATCTCTCCCATATTTTGCACACGCAAAGACCATATTACAAGAATCATTTCACAAAATAACCACTTTTTGCTCAGATGCCATCATGTCTGTGCAAAGTTGGGTCAAAGGTCATATGTACTTCTTTCTGTATCTTCGTTATGACGTGTTATCTCTATGGGTGTGCAGTTTTTCTGGAAATGAAAATTGACATCACTATTTTTATTGAGCACTGGCTCACTTTCCCTTTGGTAAATTTCTCCCAGATTTTAATATGTTGTAGTTGAGACTTTACACTACCGTAAGTGTGCCCTTCATTTTTTCATAGGATGTCGGGATCACGTCACAAATTTTGGTTGAAATTAAAGCTTATCTTCTATGTATTGAGATATTTCTTTCTTTCTGCAACTTTCTTTGCAATAACTCAAGAAAAACAGCCTCTATTACTTCCATATTTTGCACATGTTGAGTTCATGTCACGTATATTATTTCATGAAATTACAACTACTTGATCGGACAACATCTTGGGTATATAAATTAGGGTCAAAGGTCATAAATGTTTCATCCTAGATCTTGGTGAATACATGTCCTATCTTTCCCATATTTTGCACACGCAAAGACCATGTTACAGGAATCATTTCACAAAATAACCACTTTTCGCTCAGATGCCATCTTGTCTGTGCAAATTGGGGTCAAAGGTCATATGTACTTCTTTCTGTATCTTCGTTATGACGTGTTATCTCTATGGTAGGGAATTCTTTTATATGTGAAAATTGACATGATTGTCTTTATCGAGCACTAGCTCACTTACCCTTCTGTGAATTTCTCCCAGGTTTTAATATGTTGTAGCTGAGACTGTGCGCTATGGAATGTGTGCCTTCGTTTCTTCATACAATGTCGGGATCATGTTAAAAAACTTGGTTGAAATTAAAGCTTATCTTCGATATATTGAGATATTTCTTTCTTTGTGCAACTTTCTTTGCAATAACTCAAGAAAAACAGCCCCTACCACCTCCATGTTTTGCACCTGTTTAGTTCATGTCACGTACATTATTTCATAGAATTACAACTACTTGATCGGACACCTTCTTGGGTATGTAAAATAGGGTCAAAGGTCATAAATGTTTCATCTTGTATCTTGGTCAATACATGTCCTATCTTTCCCATATTTTGCACACGCAAAGACCATATTGTGAGAATCATTTCACAAAATAACCACTGTTTCCTCAGATGCCATCTTGGGAGTGTAAAGGTGGGTCAAAGGTCATATGTATTTGTTGCTGTATCTTCGTTATCTAGTGTATACAGAATTAGTACCAAAGATGGCAGACATGACTCCCTTTTCTAAATGAGAATCCAAACATGACACGGCCAATGTCTCTAAACACAGATGAAACCTGTATGGTCATGCCTATTGCGATCATGATTCGAATCATTGATTACAAAAAATTCGGATCACCTTAATTTGTCAGTAATGACAAATTACAATCTCTAGTTATTAGGTGATCCGAGTATCCTTCGGATCACCTTCTGTATCTGTACGGATTCTTTCTTCTTCTTTCTTTCTTTATTTCTCCGCAAAAGTTGTGCAGAGGTTAGCTCAGAAAGTCCGCTGCCTATCAATTTCAAAATTATACCATGTATGCATCATGTCCCAAAGACGACAAATCTAATGTATCATTGTGATCAGTGGACCGTGACGTCACTATGACGTCATTATATGAAAACACATTCTCAATCATATCTCATTAATGGAATGAAATTTTTCAATGAAATTTACGTCACATATATTTCAAATTATGCGCATTCTACTCATGTTCTCAAAATTCATATTTTCTCTTAAAACGTGCGCGTACGCGCGCGTTGAAATATTTGTATGCTCCAATCGAGCTCAAAATTTTTTTGCACACATTTCAGACCATTTGGAGCATTTTTTGAAAAATTGAAAAAATCGGACGGACGCGTACGCGCGCGCGCATATACGCACGCACAGCTCATGTGCAATTGAAATTTCCAGTTTTTTCACTTTGATCGGATGTCTGAAATGTTAAGGAATATTTATACCAAGTTTCAAGTCAATCCGACTCAATATGACGTCATACGGGCCCGTCAAAGTTGAAATTCCGCGCGCGCGTCAATGGCGATATACAGTGCAACTATGCCAAAAAACTGCCAATTTTAAATCCGATTTTACTCGTCAGGATGGACGGTGACCCCCCATTTTCTGTACATATTTTGAAAGCTGATGAGTTGTACATGTCATTTCATGGGGTGGCAATGCTGACAAAATGATTAAAAGATATCAAATTTCTTAATAAAGTAAAAAAAGTAAATTTTCAAAATGACGTCATCAAATTTTAAGTTCATTCGAGCATATCTCACTAGTCCTTTGTCAATTTTCACCCAGATTTCAGTATGATGTAGCTTATTTCATGTTCTTTCAAACATAAAATTACAATATTTTGATTGGATAACGGTATCACCTCGTAAAAATGGATTGAAAGTAATCTTGTCAAATTTGACCAGTTTACGTGTTATCTCTATGGGAGTGCAGTTTTTCTGGAAATGAAAATTGACATGACTATCTTTATCGAGCACTAGCTCACTTAAGCTTCGGTAAATTTCTCCCAGATTTTAATATGTTGTAGCTGAGACTTTACGCTACCGTAAGTGTGCCCTTTGTTTTTTCATACGATGTCAGAATCACGTCAAAAAATTGGGTTGAAATTCAGGCTTATCTTCGATGTATTGAGATATTTCTTTCTTTCTGCAACTTTCTTTGCAATAACTCAAGAAAAACGGCCTCTATCACTTCTATATTTTGCACATGTTTAGTTCATGTCACGTGAATTATTTCATAAAAAAACAATTACTTGATCGGACACCATCTTGGGTATGTAAATTAGGGTCAAAGGTCATAAGTGTTTCACCCTGTATCTTAGTGAATACATGTCCTATCTTTCCCATATTTTGCATACGCAAAGACCATGTTACAAGAATCATTTCACAAAATAACCACTTTTTACTCAGATGCCATCTTGTCTGTACAAATTGAGGTCAAAGGTCATATGTACTTCTTTTTGTATCTTCGTTATGACGTGTTATCTCTATGGGAGGGAATTTTCTTTAATGTGAAAATTGACATGATTGTCTTTATCGAGCACTAGCTCACTTACCCTTCGGTGAATTTCTCCCAGATTTTAATATGTTGTAGCTGAGACTTTGCGCTATCGTTTAGTTTCCTTTGTTTTTTCATACGATGTCGGGATGACGATAAAAAATTGGTTGAAATTAAAGCTTATCTTCTATGTATTGAGATATTTCTTTCTTTCTGCAACTTTCTTTGCAATAACTCAAGAAAAACACGCCCTATCACCCCCATATTTTGCACATGTTTAGTTCATGTCTCGTACATTATTTCATAAAATAACAACTACTAGATCGGACATCTTGGGAATGTAAATTAGGGTCAAAGGTCATAAATGTTTCATCTTGTATCTTAGTGAATACCTGTCCTATCTTTCCCATATTTTTCACACGTATAGACGATGTCGCGAGAATCATTTCACAAAATAACCACTATTTCATCAGATGCAATCTTGGGAGTGCAAAGGTGGGTCAAAGGTCATATGTATTCATTGCTGTATCTTCGTTATTCAGTGTATACAGAATTTGGTACCAAAGATGGCAGATATGACTCCCTTTTCTAAATGAGAATGCAAACATCACACGGCCAATGTCTCTAAACAGAGATGGAACTTGTATGGTCATGCCTATTGCGATCAGGACTCGAATCATTGATAAAAAAAATCGGATCACCTTAATTTGTCAGTGATGACAAATTACAATCTCTAGTTTTTCTTCTTCTTTATTTCTCCTCAAAAGTTGTGCAGAGGTTAGCTCAGAAAGTCCGCTGCCTGTCAATTTCAAAATTATATCATGTATGCATCATGTCCCAAAGACGGCAAATCTAATGTATCATTGTGATCAGTCGACCGTGACGTCACTATGACGTCATTATATGAAAACACATTCTCAATCATATCTCATTAATGAAATAGAATTTTTCAATGAAATTTACGTCACATATATTTAAAGTTATGCGCATTCTACTCATGTTCTCAAAATTCATATTTTCTCTTAAAACGTGCGCGTACGCGCGCGTTGAAATATTTGTATGCTCCAATCGAGCTCAAAATTTTTTTGCACACGTTTCAGACCATTTGGAGCATTTTTTGAAAAATTGAAAAAATCGGACGGACGCGTACGCGCGCGCGCATATACGCACGCACAGCTCATATGCAATTGAAATTTCCAGTTTTTTCACTTTGATCGCATGTCTGAAATGTCAAGGAATATTTATACCACGTTTCAAGTCAATCCGACTCAATATGACGTCATACGGGGCCGTCAAAGTTGAAATTCCGCGCGCGCGTCAATGGCGATATACAGTGCAACTATGCCAAAAAACTGCCAATTTTAAATCCGATTTTACTCGTCAGGATGGACGGTGACTCCCCATTTTCTTTACATATATTGAAAGCTGATGAGTTGTACATGTCATTTCATGGGTAGGCAATGCTGACAAAATGATTAAAAGATATCAAATTTCTTAATAAAGTAAAAAAAGTAAATTTTCAAAATGACGTCATCAAATTACAAGTTTACTCGAGCGTATCTCACTTATCCTCTGCCAATTTTCTCCCATATTTCAGTATGTTGTAGCTTATGAAATGTTCTTTCATTAATGTACAAACAACATTTTGATTGGATGACGTCATCGCCTCGTAAAAATGGATTGAATGTATCCTTGTAGAATTTGACCAGTTTACGTGTTATCTCTATGGGAGAGCAGTTTTTCTGGCAGTGAAAATTGACATGACTCTCTTTTTCGAGCACTAGCTCACTTTTGCTTCGGTGAATTTTTCCCAGATTTTAGTATGTTGTAGCTGAGACTTTGGGCTATCGTAAGTGTGCCCTTCATTTTTCATACGACGTCGGCATCACGTCGAAAAACTTGGTTGAAAATGGCACGTGGCTTCGATGCAGCGTCATTTTGCTTAATACACAGGGCCTATGGAGCATGAAATAGGTCATTGCATAGCGCATCCGACTCGTAATCCTAAGGTCCCTGGTTCGAGGCTCACCCCTGCCAATATTTTTTTTTTCATTTTTTTAAACACTTTTTTTCTTCTTTTTCTTTAGTTAGTCTTAATCTCCCTTCCTAACTTTATCTTTTTCTGATTTTTTTATGCTTCTCCTTCAAATTTCTATAAAATAAAATATTTTTTTCTTTATTTTTCTTTCTTTCTACCACTTTCTGTGCAATAGATGAACAACAACAATGGCTATCAATCCCATATTTTGCACATGTTTAGTACATGTCACGTACATTATTTCATAAAATAACAATTACTTGATCAGACACCATCTTGGGTATGTAAATTAGGGTCAAAGGTCATAAATGTTTCATCCTGTATCTTGGTGAATACATGTCCTATCTTTCCCATATTTTGCACACACAAAGACCATGTAACAAGGATCATTTCACAAAATAACCACTTTTTGCTCAGACGCCATCTTGGGTGTGCAAAGTGAGGTCAAAGGTCATATGTACTTATTTCTGTATTTTCGTTATGACGTGTTATCTCTATGGGAGGGATTTTTTTTTAATGTGAAAATCGACATGCTTTTCTTTATCGAGCACTAGCTCTCACTTACCCTTCGGTGAATTTCTCCCAGATTTTATGTTGTACCTAAGACTTTGCATTTTGCATCTTGGTGAATACCTGTCCTATCTTTGCCATATTTTGCACACGAATATAGACGATGTCGCAAGAATCATTTCACAAAATAACCACTTTTTCCTCAGATGCCATCTTGGGAGTGTAAAGGTGGGTCAAAGGTCATATGTATTCGTTGCTGTATCTTCGTTATTCAGTGTATACAGAATTGGTACCAAAGATTGCAGATATGACTCCCTTTTCTAAATGAGAATCCAAACCTCACACGGCCAATGTCTCTAAACACAGATGAAACTTGTATTGTCATGCCTATTACGATCAGGACTCGAATCATTGATTAAAAAAAAAATCGGATCACCTTAATTTGTCAGTGATGACAAATTACAATCTCTAGTTTTTCTTTATTTCTCCCCAAAATTTGTGCAGAGGTTAGCTCAGAAAGTGCTATGCCTATGAAGTTCAAACTTATACCATATATGTATGGTGACCCAAAGACGACAAATCTTGTAAAATCATTGTGATCAGTCGACCGTGACGTCACTATGACGTCATTATATGAAAACACATTTTCATTCATATCTCATTAATGGAATGGAATTTTTCAATCAAATTTACGTCACATATAGTTCAAGTCAAGCGCATTCTACTCACATTCTCAAAATTCATCTATATCTTAAAACGTGCGCGTACGCGCGCGTTCAAATATTTGTATGCTCAAATCGAGCTCAAATTTTTTTTGCACACGTTTCAGACCATTTGAAGCATTTTTTGAAAAATTGAAAAAATTGGACGGACGCGTACGCGCGCGCTCATATACGCACGCACAGCTCATATGCAATAGAAATTTCCCGTTTTTTCACACTTATCGGCTGCCTGAAATGTCAAGGAATATTTCTACCAAGTTTCAAGTCAATCCGACTCAATATGAGGTCATACGGGCCCGTCAAAGTTGAAATTCCGCGCGCGCGTCAATGGCGATATACAGTACAACTATGCCAAAAAACTGCCAATTTTAAATCCGATTTTACTCGTCAGGATGGACGGTGACCCTCCATTTTCTGTACATATTTTGAAAGCTGATGAAATGTACATGTCATTTCATGGGGTGGCAATGCTGACAAAATGATTAAAAGATATCAAATTTCTTAATAAAGTAAAAAAAGTAAATTTTCAAAATGACGTCATCAAATTTCAAGTTCATTCGAGCGTATCTCACTAGTCCTTTGTCAATTTTCACCCAGATTTCAGTATGATGTAGCTTATTTAATGTTCTTTCAAACTTAAAATTACAATATTTTGATTGGATAACGGTATCACCTCGTAAAAATGGATTAAATGTGATCTTGTCAAATTTGACCAGTTTACGTGTTATCTCTATGGGAGTGCAGTTTTTCTGGAAATGAAAATTGACATGACTATCTTTATCGAGCACTAGCTCACTTAAGCTTCGGTAAATTTCTCCCAGATTTTAATATGTTGTAGCTGAGACTTTACCCTACCGTAGGTGTGCCCTTTGTTTTTTCATACGATGTCGGCATCACGTCCAAAAATTGGGTTGAAATTCAGGCTTATTTTCGATGTATTGAGATATTTCTTTCTTTCTGCAACTTTCTTTGCAATAACTCAAGAAAAACGGCCTCTATCACTTCTATATTTTGCACATGTTTAGTTCATGTCACGTACATTATTTCATAAAATAACAACTACTTGATCGGACACCATCTTGGGTATGTAAAGTAGGGTCAAAGGTCATAAGTGTTTCACCCTGTATCTTAGTGAATACATGTCCTATCTTTCCCATATTTTGCACACGCAAAGACCAAGTTACAAGGATCATTTCACAAAATAACCACTTTTTACTCAGATGCCATCTTGTCGTTGCAAATTGAGGTCAAAGGTCATATGTACTTCTTTTTGTATCTTCGTTATGACGTGTTATCTCTATGGGAGGGAATTTTCTTTAATGTGAAAATTGACATGATTGTCTTTATCGAGCACTAGCTCACTTACCCTTCGGTGAATTTCTCCCAGATTTTAATATGTTGTAGCTGAGACTTTGCGCTATCGTTTTATTTCCTTTGTTTTTTCATACGATGTCGGGATTACGATAAAAAATTGGTTGAAATTAAAGCTTATCTTCTATGCATTGAGATATTTCTTTCTTTCTGCAACTCTCTTTGCAATAACTCAAGAAAAACACGCCCTATCACCCCCATATTTTGCACATGTTTAGTTCATGTCTCGTACATTATTTCATAAAATAACAACTACTAGATCAGACAACATCTTGGGTATGTAAATTAGGGTCAAAGGTCATAAATGTTTCATCTTGTATCTTAGTGAATACCTGTCCTATCTTTCCCATATTTTCCACACGTATAGACGATGTCGCGAGAATCATTTCACAAAATAACCACTATTTCATCAGATGCAATCTTGGGAGTGCAAAGGTGGGTCAAAGGTCATATGTATTCATTGCTGTATCTTCGTTATTCAGTGTATACAGAATTTGGTACCAAAGATGGCAGATATGACTCCCTTTTCTAAATGAGAATGCAAACATCACACGGCCAATGTCTCTAAACACAGATGAAACTTGTATGGTCATGCCTATTGCGATCAGGACTCGAATCATTGATAAAAAAAAAAAAAAATCGGATCACCTTAATTTGTCAGTGATGACAAATTACAATCTCTAGTTTCAAATCATAATGTTCCCATATCAGTGACATCTGGAGGTTGAGTATCGAGATCTCGAGTTCAAGATTTATGTGTTGTGCGTTGTGTCAGTCCAAGTGGGCTTTGTTTTCCTCTGTCTTGGGTTTGCCAGAAAGCACTGGCTTGAATGTCTTGCAAATCTAGTGTCTTTTATCTGTGCAGACTGCTGAAAAGACGACTCCACAGTGAGATGTATTTGCCCCCCATATTTCTGACTTTAATTCCTCGCAGGAATCTTCCAAAACTCCAGCAAGAAGTTTTTCTTTCTCTGCTTGAAGAGCGGGCTATATTAGAGAAGGGAATAGAAAGAAAAGAGAGGGGAAATTGAGCATTGATACAGAGGCGGTTGACTTTTGTTTCAAGTGCCTGCTCAATAACAGCAAGAGATGATATCAGATAGATCACATCCAGTTGATATTATTTTGTTTCGTTCGGGCAAGTCAGCTTTGAGGGCAATCTTTTATCAAAACAACTGTCTATAAGAGGAGATGGAAACGAATATTTTGTTTTGCATTTCATCAGGAACAGCTGACACTTCTTTCTTCATAATACACGTTATCTTATGGATACCCGATCAATGAAATTGATCAACAAGAACCTGGAAAACTTAAGAACGGATTGCAAAATCATTAAGACATGCAGAGAGATGAAAGTACCCCCATGGCCTGCCATCAAGGTAAAATAAGCTATACCTGAAGTCTTAGAAGCTTTCCTCATGACCCACTGATCATCAGAGTCGGCATGATTGCTCGCTGATGTAGTAGGTATATTCTTATCATTGACTGGGTGTTGATTTGTCAGGGATTTATGACATTGTGACTCGGAAATTTGGGCGAGGTGGAGCTGGATGGCCTGCCTTATTGCATCGCCGTCCGGCGATTTTGGCTTGAGGTGCAATCTCTGACCTCTTCTCTCCATCCAACGAAGACGCCGCAGTCTCTGAGTCGACAAGTCGGCCTGATCCTCCTCGTCATATTGAGGAACAGTTACTTTGTCACCAATTGCGGTGAAGGCCTGAATGGCTTGGGCGATTTCGGCTTGGTGGTCGGAGACCGGCCCGAGGGCGAGCCGTTCGTGTCGTAATGCCATCCTTTTAGCTCGGCGATCTCTTTGAGCTGACATCATGCAAGTGTTATCTGACTATACAGTTCAGAATCACTCGATATGGAAGCACAAATCGCAAAGTTTCAAGATAATCTGCGCTATAAAAGAACCAAGAGGAGCAGGAGAGTACCAAAAGTGTGTACTTTCAAGCACGCTAGATCATCAGTGAATGATGTTTGTTGTGCACTGTGTGCCAGGGAGATGGTATCCAGACAACGCGCCAGCCAATCAAAACAGCACATTCATGCGCACCTGCTTGCTGGGTCACATGCGCAGGCGCAAAGCATTATTTCGTCATCAGCGCTATTTGTAGGTGCGCGCACCAAGTGCCAAGATACATACGCGCTGGATTCTTGTCTGTAAAGAAGGCCCACTACTGTGTTAGCCACTACACTTCGCCTATAAATTCATGTTTCATGCACCCGTAAAATGTCTGTGTGTCTTTGTCTTTGTATGTTTGGTTTTTTTTACTGTATAATAATCACGTTTACACTTGAATTTGTAATTTGCAATACCTTTCAAATGCCATTTTGCCTAAAATGTACATTGTCTGCATGGCTTCTTTTTGATCTTGCCTATTATTTACTCTCAGTACTGATTATGATATAGCAATGTTCTGATACCAAATAATATTGCTCTTGTTAAGATCTCCAATAAGCGTTTGTTTTGATATTCTTTACAGTCACATCAATGTTTTCAATTTTTGCCTCCTCCCTAAGATTCATACCTTACTTTTGAAAACACTTTTAATATTTGTTTTTCATATTCTTTCGATCATGCATAGGCTGCATCTATTGCGATGAACTTTAGAAAACAGCCATCACTTTTTCTATACATCAAATGTACATGCAATATTGTGAACGTGCTTATCCAGCGAGACGGTTTATAGATTAGAAAAAACCATGAGATAAATGATTTTTCCCCGAATGCATAATAGCTCAATTTATTCTTTTGTAATGTTTTAAACAATCTGGGAACACTGTCATCTACTTCTTCCACCAATGCCTTCGATTATATCTTTTTGAATTCCTTGTGTGTTTGTTTTTTATATACTTTTTCTCCGTGAAAGACTCCGTCCTTCATTTATTTTTTTTCTGTTCTACGCTCGATTCCAACGACTTAGATTACAAGCTTTTCTATGATTTCTAAAATGTGGGAGTAAAAACAAAGTGCAATTATTGTGAAAGTCACCAGCGCTGTTTTTTTTTTTTTTAATGACATGTGTGGCTGTTTATATTCCTTTGGAAGATTGTTAGTAGGTTTTACAATGCTTCAAAAAATGATAAGCGCCGGCTTTCTCTTAGCTCTATTCTGATATTAAATGATTTGCTTATCTACTGAAATCTCTCAGCTGCACTGTAATATTTCCCCCCTCTCTTTGTCAGTCCAGCCACCATACCTGCCTGTAGTTATCTGTCGCTGTGCAATTTTTTTTTTCTCTATTTCAAGCAGAGAATCCTTAATCAATTGTAAATCACGCCAAGATCAAACACAGCACAGAATTCATTCACTTCTATTGTAGCACGAATTTATTTCAAATCATAATGTTCCCATATCAGTGACATCTGGAGGTTGAGTATCGAGGTCTCGAGTTCAAGATTTATGTGTTGTGCGTTGTGTCAGTCCAAGTGGGCTTTGTTTTCCTCTGTCTTGGGTTTGCCAGAAAGCACTGGCTTGAATGTCTTGCAAATCTAGTGTCTTTTATCTGTGCAGACTGCTGAAAAGACGACTCCACAGTGAGATGTATTTGCCCCCCATATTTCTGACTTTAATTCCTCGCAGGAATCTTCCAAAACTCCAGCAAGAAGTTTTTCTTTCTCTGCTTGAAGAGCGGGCTATATTAGAGAAGGGAATAGAAAGAAAAGAGAGGGGAAATTGAGCATTGATACAGAGGCGGTTGACTTTTGTTTCAAGTGCCTGCTCAATAACAGCAAGAGATGATATCAGATAGATCACATCCAGTTGATATTATTTTGTTTCGTTCGGGCAAGTCAGCTTTGAGGGCAATCTTTTATCAAAACAACTGTCTATAAGAGGAGATGGAAACGAATATTTTGTTTTGCATTTCATCAGGAACAGCTGACACTTCTTTCCTCATCATACACGTTATCTTATGGATACCCGATCAATGAAATTGATCAACAAGAACCTGGAAAACTTAAGAACGGATTGCAAAATCATTAAGACATGCAGAGAGATGAAAGTACCCCCATGGCCTGCCATCAAGGTAAAATAAGCTATACCTGAAGTCTTAGAAGCTTTCCTCATGACCCACTGATCATCAGAGTCGGCATGATTGCTCGCTGATGTAGTAGGTATATTCTTATCATTGACTGGGTGATTTGTCAGGGATTTATGACATTGTGACTCTGAAATTTGGGCGAGGTGGAGCTGGATGGCCTGCCTTATTGCATCGCCGTCCGGCGATTTTGGCTTGAGGTGCAATCTCTGACCTCTTCTCTCCATCCAACGAAGACGCCGCAGTCTCTGAGTCGACAAGTCGGCCTGATCCTCCTCGTCATATTGAGGAACAGTTACTTTGTCACCAATTGCGGTGAAGGCCTGAATGGTTTGGGCGATTTCGGCTTGGTGGTCGGAGACCGGCCCGAGGGCAAGCCGTTCGTGTCGTAATGCCATCCTTTTAGCTCGGCGATCTCTTTGAGCTGACATCATGCAAGTGTTATCTGACTATACAGTTCAGAATCACTCGATGGAAGCACAAATCGCAAAGTTTCAAGATAATCTGCACTATGAAAGAACCAAGAGGAGCAGGAGAGTACCAAAAGTGTGTACTTTCAAGCACGCTAGATCATCAGTGAATGATGTTTGTTGTGCACTGTGTGCCAGGGAGATGGTATCCAGACAACGCGCCAGCCAATCAAAACAGCACATTCATGCGCACCTGCTTGCTGGGTCACATGCGCAGGCGCAAAGCATTATTTCGTCATCAGCGCTATTTGTAGGTTCGCGCACCAAGTGCCAAGTTACATGCGCGCTGGATTCTTGTCTGTAAAGAAGGCCCACTACTGTGTTAGCCACTACACTTCGCCTGTAAATTCATGTTTCATGCACCCGTCAAATGTCTATGTGTCTTTGTCTTTGTATGTTTGTTTATTTTTTTTACTGTATAATAATCACGTTTACACTTGAATTTGCAATTTGCAATACCTTTCAAATGCCATTTTGCCTAAAATGTACATTGTCTGCATGGCTTCTTTTTGATCTTGCCTATCATTTACTCTCAGTACTGATTATGATATAGCAATGTTCTGATACCAAATAATATTGCTCTTGTTAAGATCTCCAATAAGCGTTTGTTTTGATATTCTTTACAGTCACATCAATGTTTTCAATTTTTGCCTCCTCCCTAAGATTCATACCTTACTTTTGAAAACACTTTTAATATTTGTTTTTCATATTCTTTCGATCATGCATATAGGCTGCATCTATTGCGATGAACTTTGGAAAACAGCCATCACTTTTTCTATACATCAAAGGTACATGCAATATTGTGAACGTGCTTATCCAGCGAGACGGTTTATAGATTAGAAAAAACCATGTGATAAATGATTTTTCCCCGAATGCATAATAGCTCAATTTATTCTTTTGTAATGTTTTAAACAATCTGGGAACACTGTCATCTACTTCTTCCACCAATGCCTTCGATTATATCTTTTTGAATTCCTTGTGTGTTTGTTTTTTATATACTTTTTCTTCGTGAAAGACTCCGTCCTTCATTTATTTTTTTCTGTTCTACGCTCGATTCCAACGACTTAGATTACAAGCTTTTCTATGATTTCTAAAATGCGGGAGTATAAAAACAAAGTGCAATTATTGTGAAAGTCACCAGCGCTGTTTTTTTTTTTAATGACATGTGTGGCTGTTTATATTCCTTTGGAAGATTGTTAGTAAGTTTTACAATGCTTCAACAAATGATAGGCGCCGGCTTTGTCTTAGCTCTATTCTGATATTAAATGATTATCTACTGAAATGATTAAATGATTATCTACTGAAATCTCTCAGCTGCACTGTAATATTTCCCCCCTCTCTTTGTCAGTCAAGCCACCATACCTGCCTGTAGTTATCTGTCGCTCTGCAATTCTTTTTTTCTCTATTTCAAGCTGAGAATCCTTAATTGTAAATCACGCCAAGATCAAACACAGCACAGAATTCATTCACTTCTATTGTAGCACGAATTTATTTCAAATCATAATGTTCCCATATCAGTGACATCTGGAGGTTGAGTATCGAGATCTCGAGTTCAAGATTTATGTGTTGTGCGTTGTGTCAGTCCAAGTGGGCTTTATTTTCCTCCGTCTTGGGTTTGCCAGAAAGCACTGGCTTGAATGTCTTGCAAATCTAGTGTCTTTTATCTGTGCAGACTGCTGAAAAGACGACTCCACAGTGAGATGTATTTGCCCCCCCCCCCCATATTTCTGACTTTAATTCCTCGCAGGAATCTTCCAAAACTCCAGCAAGAAGCTTTTCTTTCTCTGCTTGAAGAGCGGGCTATAAGAGAAGGGAATAGAAAGAAAAGAGAGGGGAAATTGAGCATTGATACAGAGGCGGTTGACTTTTGTTTCAAGTGCCTGCTCAATAACAGCAAGAGATGATATTAGATAGATCACATCCAGTTGATATTATTTTGTTTCGTTCGGGCAAGTCAGCTTTGAGGGCAATCTTTTATCAAAACAACTGTCTATAAGAGGAGATGGAAACGAATATTTTCTTTTGCATTTCATAGGAACAGCTGACACTTCTTTCCTCATCATACACGTTAGAGACCTTTATCTTATGGATACCCGATCAATGAAATTGATCAACAAGAACCTGGAAAACTTAAGAACGGATTGCAAAATCATTAAGACATGCAGAGAGATGAAAATACCCCCATGGCCTGCCATCAAGGTAAAATAAGCTATACCTGAAGTCTTAGAAGCTTTCCTCATGACCCACTGATCATCAGAGTCGGCATGATTGCTCGCTGATGTAGTAGGTATATTCTTATCATTGACTGGGTGTTGATTTGTCAGGGATTTATGACATTGTGACTCTGAAATTTGGGCGAGGTGGAGCTGGATGGCCTGCCTTATTGCATCGCCGTCCGGCGATTTTGGCTTGAGGTGCAATCTCTGACCTCTTCTCTCCATCCACCGAAGACGCCGCAGTCTCTGAGTCGACAAGTCGGCCTGATCCTCCTCGTCATATTGAGGAACAGTTACTTTGTCACCCATTGCGGTGAAGGCCTGAATGGCTTGGGCGATTTCGGCTTGGTGGTCGGAGACCGGCCCGAGGGCAAGCCGTTCGTGTCGTAATGCCATCCTTTTAGCTCGGCGATCTCTTTGAGCTGACATCATGCAAGTGTTATCTGACTATACAGTTCAGAATCACTCGATGGAAGCACAAATCGCAAGGTTTCAAGATAATCTGCACTATGAAAGAACCAAGAGGAGCAGGAGAGTACCAAAAGTGTGTACTTTCAAGCACGCTAGATCATCAGTGAATGATGTTTGTTGTGCACTGTGTGCCAGGGAGATGGTATCCAGACAACGCGCCAGCCAATCAAAACAGCACATTCATGCGCACCTGCTTGCTGGGTCACATGCGCAGGTGCAAAGCATTATTTCGTCATCAGCGCTATTTGTAGGTGCGCGCACCAAGTGCCAAGTTACATGCGCGCTGGATTCTTGTCTGTAAAGAAGGCCCACTACTGTGTTAGCCACTACATTTCGCCTGTAAATTCATGTTTCATGCACCCGTAAAATGTCTGTGTGTCTTTGTCTTTGTACGTTTGTTTATTTTTTTTTTACTGTATAATAATCACGTTTACACTTGAATTTGCAATTTGCAATACCTTTCAAATGCCATTTTGCCTAAAATGTACATTGTCTGCATGGCTTCTTTTTGATCTTGCCTATCATTTACTCTCAGTACTGATTATGATATAGCAATGTTTTGATACCAAATAATATTGCTCTTGTTAAGATCTCCAATAAGCGTTTGTTTTGATATTCTTTACAGTCACATCAATGTTTTCAATTTTTGCCTCCTCCCTAAGATTCATACCTTACTTTTGAAAACACTTTTAATATTTGTTTTTCATATTCTTTCGATCATGCATATAGGCTGCATCTATTGCGATGAACTTTGGAAAACAGCTATCACTTTTTCTATACATCAAATGTACATGCAATATTGTGAACGTGCTTATCCAGCGAGACGGTTTATAGATTAGAAAAAACCATGTGATAAATGATTTTTCCCCGAATGCATAATAGCTCCATTTATTCTTTTGTAATGTTATAAACAATCTGGGAACACTGTTATCTACTTCTTCCACCAATGCCTTCGATTATATCTTTTTGAATTTCTTGTGTGTTGGTTTTTTATATACTTTTTCTCCGTGAAAGACTCCGTCCTTCATTTATTTTTTTTTTTCTGTTCTACGCTCGATTCCAACGACTAGATCACAAGATTTTCTATGATTTCTAAAATGTGGGAGTAAAAACAAAGTGCAATTATTGTGAAAGTCACCAACGCTGTTTTTTTATGACATGTGTGGCTGTTTATATTCCTTTGGAAGATTGTTAGTAAGTTTTACAATGCTTCAACAAGTGATAGGCGCCGGCTTTCTCTTAGCTCTATTCTGATATTAAATGATTTGCTTATCTACTGAAATCTCTCAGCTGCACTGTAATATTTCTCCTCTCTCTTTGTCAGTCAAGCCACCATACCTGCCTGTAGTTATCTGTCGCTCTGCAATTTTTTTTTCTCTATTTCAAGCAGAGAATCCTTAATTGCAGATCACGCCAAGATCAAACACAGCACAGAATTCATTCACTTCTATTGTAGCATGAATTTATTTAAAATCATAATGTTCCCATATCAGTGACATCTGGAGGTTGAGTATCGAGATCTCGAGTTCAAGATTTATGTGTTGTGCGTTGTGTCAGTCCAAGTGGGCTTTATTTTCCTCTGTCTTGGGTTTGCCAGAAAGCACTGGCTTGAATGTCTTGCAAATCTAGTGTCTTTTATCTGTGCAGACTGCTGAAAAGACGACTCCACAGTGAGATGTGTTTGCCCCCCATATTTCTGACTTTAATTCCTCGCAGGAATCTTCCAAAACTCCAGCAAGAAGCTTTTCTTTCTCTGCTAGAAGAGCGGGCTATTATAAGAGAAGGGAATAGAAAGAAAAGAGAGGGGAAATTGAGCATTGATACAGAGGCGGTTGACTTTTGTTTCAAGTGCCTGGCATGCTCAATAACAGCAAGAGATGATATCAGATAGATTACATCCAGTTGATATTATTTTGTTTCGTTCGGGCAAGTCAGCTTTGAAGGCAATCTTTTATCAAAACAACTGTCTATAAGAGGAGATGGAAACGAATATTTTGTTTTGCATTTCATCAGGAACAGCTGACACTTCTTTCCTCATCATACACGTTAGAGACCTTTATCTTATGGATACCCGATCAATGAAATTGATCAACAAGAACCTGGAAAACTTAAGAACGGATTGCAAAATCATTAAGACATGCAGAGAGATGAAAGTACCCCCCTGGCCTGCCATCAAGGTAAAATAAGCTATACCTGAAGTCTTAGAAGCTTTCCTCATGACCCACTGATCATCAGAGTCGGCATGATTGCTCGCTGATGTAGTAGGTATATTCTTATCATTGACTGGGTGTTGATTTGTCAGGGATTTATGACATTGTGACTCGGAAATTTGGGCGAGGTGGAGCTGGATGGCCTGCCTTATTGCATCGCCGTCCGGCGATTTTGGCTTGAGGTGCAATCTCTGACCTCTTCTCTCCATCCAACGAAGACGCCGCAGTCTCTGAGTCGACAAGTCGGCCTGATCCTCCTCGTCATATTGAGGAACAGTTACTTTGTCACCCATTGCGGTGAAGGCCTGAATGGCTTGGGCGATTTCGGCTTGGTGGTCGGAGACCGGCCCGAGGGCAAGCCGTTCGTGTCGTAATGCCATCCTTTTAGCTCGGCGATCTCTTTGGGCTGACATCATGCAAGTGTTATCTGACTATACAGTTCAGAATCACTCGATGGAAGCACAAATCGCAAGGTTTCAAGATAATCTGCACTATGAAAGAACCAAGAGGAGCAGGAGAGTACCAAAAGTGTGTACTTTCAAGCACGCTAGATCATCAGTGAATGATGTTTGTTGTGCACTGTGTGCCAGGGAGATGGTATCCAGACAACGCGCCAGCCAATCAAAACAGCACATTCATGCGCACCTGCTTGCTGGGTCACATGCGCAGGCGCAAAGCATTATTTCGTCATCAGCGCTATTTGTAGGTTCGCGCACCAAGTGCCAAGTTACATGCGCGCTGGATTCTTGTCTTGTCTTGAGTGACTATAGCCATGTCTACACCTATCCAAAAACTTGTAGTTATACCAACTACGAGCGCAAAAATGCGTTTCCCTAACCACGACAAAACTTCGATGCCGTTCACACCTACATGCAGTTAGCAAAACCTCGAGGTAAAGATAACTACGATAGAAAATAAAGGGCGCCTAGTTTGCACATAGGGTTGCGCACTATTGTGGAAAAAACTGAGCGTCGTGGTTAACAAAACTCCGTTCACATCTAGCGCGCTGCCACAGCGCGCTTAAACTACGCGCTTAAACCACGACAACACCCTAAGAAATCTTGTGGTGTTGTCGTGGTGTCTTCGCCTTAAGGTTTTGTCGTGGTTTTCTAAACTACATGCGTCTACATCTACGCTAACTTGGAGTTTAGTGCCTCGTAGTTTACAAAACCTCGAGGTTTAGAAAACCTTAAGGTAAAGGGACCTAGGTGTGAACCTCACTATTGTGACTCTGTGTTAGCCACTACACTTCGCCTGTAAATTCATGTTTCATGCACCCGTAAAATGTCTGTGTGTCTTTGTCTTTGTATGTTTGTTTATTTTTTTTTACTGTATAATAATCACGTTTACACTTGAATTTGCAATTTGCAATACCTTTCAAATGCCATTTTGCCTAAAATGTACATTGTCTGCATGGCTTCTTTTTGATCTTGCCTATCATTTACTCTCAGTACTGATTATGATATAGCAATGTTCTGATACCAAATAATATTGCTCTTGTTAAGATCTCCAATAAGCGTTTGTTTTGATATTCTTTACAGTCACATCAATGTTTTCAATTTTTGCCTCCTCCCTAAGATTCATACCTTACTTTTGAAAACACTTTTAATATTTGTTTTTCATATTCTTTCGATCATGCATATAGGCTGCATCTATTGCGATGAACTTTAGAAAACAGCCATCACTTTTTCTATACATCAAATGTACATGCAATATTGTGAACGTGCTTATCCAGCGAGACGGTTTATAGATTAGAAAAAACCATGTGATAAATGATTTTTCCCCGAATGGATAATAGCTCCATTTATTCTTTTGTAATGTTTTAAACAATCTGGGAACACTGTCATCTACTTCTTCCACCAATGCCTTCGATTATATATTTTTTTTAATTCCTTGTGTGTTGGTTTTTTATATACTTTTTCTCCGTGAAAGACTCCGTCCTTCATTTATTTTTTTCTGTTCTACGCTCGATTCCAACGACTAGATCACAAGCTTTTCTATGATTTCTAAAATGTGGGAGTAAAAACAAAGTGCAATTATTGTGAAAGTCACCAGCGCTGGTTTTTTTTTAATGACATGTGTGGCTGTTTATATTCCTTTGGAAGATTGTTAGTAAGTTTTACAATGCTTCAAAAAATGATAAGCGCCGGCTCTCTCTTAGCTCTATTCTGATATTAAATGATTTGCTTATCTACTGAAATCTCTCATCTGCACGGTAATATCCCCCCCCCCTCTCTCTCTTTGTCAGTCAAGCCACCATACCTGCCTGTAGTTATCTGTCGCTCTGCAATTTTTTCCTCTATTGCAAGCAGAGAATCCTTAATTGTAAATCACGCCAAGATCAAACACAGCTCAGAATTCATTCACTTCTATTGCGAATTTATTTCAAATCATAATGTTCCCATATCAGTGACATCTGGAGGTTGAGTATCGAGATCTCGAGTTCAAGATTTATGTGTTGTGCGTTGTGTCAGTCCAAGTGGGCTTTATTTTCCTCTGTCTTGGGTTTACCAGAAAGCACTGGCATGAATGTCTTGCAAATCTAGTGTCTTTTATCTGTGCAGACTGCTGAAAAGACGACTCCACAGTGAGATGTGTTTGCCCCCCATATTTCTGACTTTAATTCCTCGCAGGAACCTTCCAAAACTCCAGCAAGAAGCTTTTCTTTCTCTGCTTGAAGAGCGGGCTATTATAAGAGAAGGGAATAGAAAGAAAAGAGAGGGGAAATTGAGCATTGATACAGAGGCGGTTGACTTTTGTTTCAAGTGCCTGGCATGCTCAATAACAGCAAGAGATGATATCAGATAGATCACATCCAGTTGATATTATTTTGTTTCGTTCGGGCAAGTCAGCTTTGAGGGCAATCTTTTATCAAAACAACTGTCTATAAGAGGAGATGGAAACGAATATTTTGTTTTGCATTTCATCAGGAACAGCTGACACTTCTTTCCTCATCATACACGTTAGAGACCTTTATCTTATGGATACCCGATCAATGAAATTGATCAACAAGAACCTGGAAAACTTAAGAACGGATTGCAAAATCATTAAGACATGCAGAGAGATGAAAGTACCCCCCTGGCCTGCCATCAAGGTAAAATAAGCTATACCTGAAGTCTTAGAAGCTTTCCTCATGACCCACTGATCATCAGAGTCGGCATGATTGCTCGCTGATGTAGTAGGTATATTCTTATCATTGACTGGGTGTTGATTTGTCAGGGATTTATGACATTGTGACTCGGAAATTTGGGCGAGGTGGAGCTGGATGGCCTGCCTTATTGCATCGCCGTCCGGCGATTTTGGCTTGAGGTGCAATCTCTGACCTCTTCTCTCCATCCAACGAAGACGCCGCAGTCTCTGAGTCGACAAGTCGGCCTGATCCTCCTCGTCATATTGAGGAACAGTTACTTTGTCACCCATTGCGGTGAAGGCCTGAATGGCTTGGGCGATTTCGGCTTGGTGGTCGGAGACCGGCCCGAGGGCAAGCCGTTCGTGTCGTAATGCCATCCTTTTAGCTCGGCGATCTCTTTGGGCTGACATCATGCAAGTGTTATCTGACTATACAGTTCAGAATCACTCGATGGAAGCACAAATCGCAAGGTTTCAAGATAATCTGCACTATGAAAGAACCAAGAGGAGCAGGAGAGTACCAAAAGTGTGTACTTTCAAGCACGCTAGATCATCAGTGAATGATGTTTGTTGTGCACTGTGTGCCAGGGAGATGGTATCCAGACAACGCGCCAGCCAATCAAAACAGCACATTCATGCGCACCTGCTTGCTGGGTCACATGCGCAGGCGCAAAGCATTATTTCGTCATCAGCGCTATTTGTAGGTGCGCGCACCAAGTGCCAAGTTACATGCGCGCTGGATTCTTGTCTTGTCTTGAGTGACATTGTGACTCTGTGTTAGCCACTACACTTCGCCTGTAAATTCATGTTTCATGCACCCGTAAAATGTCTGTGTGTCTTTGTCTTTGTATGTTTGTTTATTTTTTTTTTACTGTATAATAATCACGTTTACACTTGAATTTGCAATTTGCAATACCTTTCAAATGCCATTTTGCCTAAAATGTACATTGTCTGCATGGCTTCTTTTTGATCTTGCCTATCATTTACTCTCAGTACTGATTATGATATAGCAATGTTCTGATACCAAATAATATTGCTCTTGTTAAGATCTCCAATAAGCGTTTGTTTTGATATTCTTTACAGTCACATCAATGTTTTCAATTTTTGCCTCCTCCCTAAGATTCATACCTTACTTTTGAAAACACTTTTAATATTTGTTTTTCATATTCTTTCGATCATGCATATAGGCTGCATCTATTGCGATGAACTTTAGAAAACAGCCATCACTTTTTCTATACATCAAATGTACATGCAATATTGTGAACGTGCTTATCCAGCGAGACGGTTTATAGATTAGAAAAAACCATGTGATAAATGATTTTTCCCCGAATGGATAATAGCTCCATTTATTCTTTTGTAATGTTTTAAACAATCTGGGAACACTGTCATCTACTTCTTCCACCAATGCCTTCGATTATATTTTTTTTTTAATTCCTTGTGTGTTGGTTTTTTATATACTTTTTCTCCGTGAAAGACTCCGTCCTTCATTTATTTTTTTCTGTTCTACGCTCGATTCCAACGACTAGATCACAAGCTTTTCTATGATTTCTAAAATGTGGGAGTAAAAACAAAGTGCAATTATTGTGAAAGTCACCAGCGCTGGTTTTTTTTTAATGACATGTGTGGCTGTTTATATTCCTTTGGAAGATTGTTAGTAAGTTTTACAATGCTTCAAAAAATGATAAGCGCCGGCTCTCTCTTAGCTCTATTCTGATATTAAATGATTTGCTTATCTACTGAAATCTCTCATCTGCACGGTAATATCCCCCCCCCCTCTCTCTCTTTGTCAGTCAAGCCACCATACCTGCCTGTAGTTATCTGTCGCTCTGCAATTTTTTCCTCTATTGCAAGCAGAGAATCCTTAATTGTAAATCACGCCAAGATCAAACACAGCTCAGAATTCATTCACTTCTATTGCGAATTTATTTCAAATCATAATGTTCCCATATCAGTGACATCTGGAGGTTGAGTATCGAGATCTCGAGTTCAAGATTTATGTGTTGTGCGTTGTGTCAGTCCAAGTGGGCTTTATTTTCCTCTGTCTTGGGTTTACCAGAAAGCACTGGCATGAATGTCTTGCAAATCTAGTGTCTTTTATCTGTGCAGACTGCTGAAAAGACGACTCCACAGTGAGATGTGTTTGCCCCCCATATTTCTGACTTTAATTCCTCGCAGGAACCTTCCAAAACTCCAGCAAGAAGCTTTTCTTTCTCTGCTTGAAGAGCGGGCTATTATAAGAGAAGGGAATAGAAAGAAAAGAGAGGGGAAATTGAGCATTGATACAGAGGCGGTTGACTTTTGTTTCAAGTGCCTGGCATGCTCAATAACAGCAAGAGATGATATCAGATAGATCACATCCAGTTGATATTATTTTGTTTCGTTCGTCGGGCAAGTCAGCTTTGAGGGCAATCTTTTATCAAAACAACTGTCTATAAGAGGAGATGGAAACGAATATTTTGTTTTGCATTTCATCAGGAACAGCTGACACTTCTTTCCTCATCATACACGTTAGAGACCTTTATCTTATGGATACCCGATCAATGAAATTAATCAACAAGAACCTGGAAAACTTAAGAACGGATTGCAAAATCATTAAGACATGCAGAGAGATGAAAGTACCCCCCTGGCCTGCCATCAAGGTAAAATAAGCTATACCTGAAGTCTTAGAAGCTTTCCTCATGACCCACTGATCATCAGAGTCGGCATGATTGCTCGCTGATGTAGTAGGTATATTCTTATCATTGACTGGGTGTTGATTTGTCAGGGATTTATGACATTGTGACTCGGAAATTTGGGCGAGGTGGAGCTGGATGGCCTGCCTTATTGCATCGCCGTCCGGCGATTTTGGCTTGAGGTGCAATCTCTGACCTCTTCTCTCCATCCAACGAAGACGTCGCAGTCTCTGAGTCGACAAGTCGGCCTGATCCTCCTCGTCATATTGAGGAACAGTTACTTTGTCACCCATTGCGGTGAAGGCCTGAATGGCTTGGGCGATTTCGGCTTGGTGGTCGGAGACCGGCCCGAGGGCAAGCCGTTCGTGTCGTAATGCCATCCTTTTAGCTCGGCGATCTCTTTGGGCTGACATCATGCAAGTGTTATCTGACTATACAGTTCAGAATCACTCGATGGAAGCACAAATCGCAAGGTTTCAAGATAATCTGCACTATGAAAGAACCAAGAGGAGCAGGAGAGTACCAAAAGTGTGTACTTTCAAGCACGCTAGATCATCAGTGAATGATGTTTGTTGTGCACTGTGTGCCAGGGAGATGGTATCCAGACAACGCGCCAGCCAATCAAAACAGCACATTCATGCGCACCTGCTTGCTGGGTCACATGCGCAGGCGCAAAGCATTATTTCGTCATCAGCGCTATTTGTAGGTGCGCGCACCAAGTGCCAAGTTACATGCGCGCTGGATTCTTGTCTTGTCTTGAGTGACATTGTGACTCTGTGTTAGCCACTACACTTCGCCTGTAAATTCATGTTTCATGCACCCGTAAAATGTCTGTGTGTCTTTGTCTTTGTATGTTTGTTTATTTTTTTTTTACTGTATAATAATCACGTTTACACTTGAATTTGCAATTTGCAATACCTTTCAAATGCCATTTTGCCTAAAATGTACATTGTCTGCATGGCTTCTTTTTGATCTTGCCTATCATTTACTCTCAGTACTGATTATGATATAGCAATGTTCTGATACCAAATAATATTGCTCTTGTTAAGATCTCCAATAAGCGTTTGTTTTGATATTCTTTACAGTCACATCAATGTTTTCAATTTTTGCCTCCTCCCTAAGATTCATACCTTACTTTTGAAAACACTTTTAATATTTGTTTTTCATATTCTTTCGATCATGCATATAGGCTGCATCTATTGCGATGAACTTTAGAAAACAGCCATCACTTTTTCTATACATCAAATGTACATGCAATATTGTGAACGTGCTTATCCAGCGAGACGGTTTATAGATTAGAAAAAACCATGTGATAAATGATTTTTCCCCGAATGGATAATAGCTCCATTTATTCTTTTGTAATGTTTTAAACAATCTGGGAACACTGTCATCTACTTCTTCCACCAATGCCTTCGATTATATATTTTTTTTTAATTCCTTGTGTGTTGGTTTTTTATATACTTTTTCTCCGTGAACGACTCCGTCCTTCATTTATTTTTTTTCTGTTCTACGCTCGATTCCAACGACTAGATCACAAGCTTTTCTATGATTTCTAAAATGTGGGAGTAAAAACAAAGTGCAATTATTGTGAAAGTCACCAACGCTGTTTTTTTTATGACATGTGTGGCTGTTTATATTCCTTTGGAAGATTGTTAGTAAGTTTTACAATGCTTCAAAAAATGATAAGCGCCGGCTCTCTCTTAGCTCTATTCTGATATTAAATGATTTGCTTATCTACTGAAATCTCTCATCTGCACGGTAATATCCCCCCCCCTCTCTCTCTTTGTCAGTCAAGCCACCATACCTGCCTGTAGTTATCTGTCGCTCTGCAATTTTTTCCTCTATTGCAAGCAGAGAATCCTTAATTGTAAATCACGCCAAGATCAAACACAGCTCAGAATTCATTCACTTCTATTGCGAATTTATTTCAAATCATAATGTTCCCATATCAGTGACATCTGGAGGTTGAGTATCGAGATCTCGAGTTCAAGATTTATGTGTTGTGCGTTGTGTCAGTCCAAGTGGGCTTTATTTTCCTCTGTCTTGGGTTTACCAGAAAGCACTGGCATGAATGTCTTGCAAATCTAGTGTCTTTTATCTGTGCAGACTGCTGAAAAGACGACTCCACAGTGAGATGTGTTTGCCCCCCATATTTCTGACTTTAATTCCTCGCAGGAACCTTCCAAAACTCCAGCAAGAAGCTTTTCTTTCTCTGCTTGAAGAGCGGGCTATTATAAGAGAAGGGAATAGAAAGAAAAGAGAGGGGAAATTGAGCATTGATACAGAGGCGGTTGACTTTTGTTTCAAGTGCCTGGCATGCTCAATAACAGCAAGAGATGATATCAGATAGATCACATCCAGTTGATATTATTTTGTTTCGTTCGGGCAAGTCAGCTTTGAGGGCAATCTTTTATCAAAACAACTGTCTATAAGAGGAGATGGAAACGAATATTTTGTTTTGCATTTCATCAGGAACAGCTGACACTTCTTTCCTCATCATACACGTTAGAGACCTTTATCTTATGGATACCCGATCAATGAAATTGATCAACAAGAACCTGGAAAACTTAAGAACGGATTGCAAAATCATTAAGACATGCAGAGAGATGAAAGTACCCCCCTGGCCTGCCATCAAGGTAAAATAAGCTATACCTGAAGTCTTAGAAGCTTTCCTCATGACCCACTGATCATCAGAGTCGGCATGATTGCTCGCTGATGTAGTAGGTATATTCTTATCATTGACTGGGTGTTGATTTGTCAGGGATTTATGACATTGTGACTCGGAAATTTGGGCGAGGTGGAGCTGGATGGCCTGCCTTATTGCATCGCCGTCCGGCGATTTTGGCTTGAGGTGCAATCTCTGACCTCTTCTCTCCATCCAACGAAGACGCCGCAGTCTCTGAGTCGACAAGTCGGCCTGATCCTCCTCGTCATATTGAGGAACAGTTACTTTGTCACCCATTGCGGTGAAGGCCTGAATGGCTTGGGCGATTTCGGCTTGGTGGTCGGAGACCGGCCCGAGGGCAAGCCGTTCGTGTCGTAATGCCATCCTTTTAGCTCGGCGATCTCTTTGGGCTGACATCATGCAAGTGTTATCTGACTATACAGTTCAGAATCACTCGATGGAAGCACAAATCGCAAGGTTTCAAGATAATCTGCACTATGAAAGAACCAAGAGGAGCAGGAGAGTACCATACACTCTCGCCTGTAAATTCATGTTTCATGCACCCGTAAAATGTCTGTGTGTCCTTTGTCTTTGTATGTTTGTTTATTTTTTTTTACTGTATAATAATCACGTTTACACTTGAATTTGCAATTTGCAATACCTTTCAAATGCCATTTTGCCTAAAATGTACATTGTCTGCATGGCTTCTTTTTGATCTTGCCTATCATTTACTCTCAGTACTGATTATGATATAGCAATGTTCTGATACCAAATAATATTGCTCTTGTTAAGATCTCCAATAAGCGTTTGTTTTGATATTCTTTACAGTCACATCAATGTTTTCAATTTTTGCCTCCTCCCTAAGATTCATACCTTACTTTTGAAAACACTTTTAATATTTGTTTTTCATATTCTTTCGATCATGCATATAGGCTGCATCTATTGCGATGAACTTTAGAAAACAGCCATCACTTTTTCTATACATCAAATGTACATGCAATATTGTGAACGTGCTTATCCAGCGAGACGGTTTATAGATATAGAAAAAACCATGTGATAAATGATTTTTCCCCGAATGCATAATAGCTCCATTTATTCTTTTGTAATGTTTTAAACAATCTGGGAACACTGTCATCTACTTCTTCCACCAATGCCTTCGATTATATATTTTTTTTAATTCCTTGTGTGTTGGTTTTTTATATACTTTTTCTCCGTGAACGACTCCGTCCTTCATTTATTTTTTTCTGTTCTACGCTCGATTCCAACGACTAGATCACAAGCTTTTCTATGATTTCTAAAATGTGGGAGTAAAAACAAAGTGCAATTATTGTGAAAGTCACCAACGCTGTTTTTTTATGACATGTGTGGCTGTTTATATTCCTTTGGAAGATTGTTAGTAAGTTTTACAATGCTTCAAAAAATGATAAGCGCCGGCTCTCTCTTAGCTCTATTCTGATATTAAATGATTTGCTTATCTACTGAAATCTCTCATCTGCACGGTAATATCCCCCCCCCTCTCTCTCTTTGTCAGTCAAGCCACCATACCTGCCTGTAGTTATCTGTCGCTCTGCAATTTTTTCCTCTATTGCAAGCAGAGAATCCTTAATTGTAAATCACGCCAAGATCAAACACAGCTCAGAATTCATTCACTTCTATTGCGAATTTATTTCAAATCATAATGTTCCCATATCAGTGACATCTGGAGGTTGAGTATCGAGATCTCGAGTTCAAGATTTATGTGTTGTGCGTTGTGTCAGTCCAAGTGGGCTTTATTTTCCTCTGTCTTGGGTTTACCAGAAAGCACTGGCATGAATGTCTTGCAAATCTAGTGTCTTTTATCTGTGCAGACTGCTGAAAAGACGACTCCACAGTGAGATGTGTTTGCCCCCCATATTTCTGACTTTAATTCCTCGCAGGAACCTTCCAAAACTCCAGCAAGAAGCTTTTCTTTCTCTGCTTGAAGAGCGGGCTATTATAAGAGAAGGGAATAGAAAGAAAAGAGAGGGGAAATTGAGCATTGATACAGAGGCGGTTGACTTTTGTTTCAAGTGCCTGGCATGCTCAATAACAGCAAGAGATGATATCAGATAGATCACATCCAGTTGATATTATTTTGTTTCGTTCGGGCAAGTCAGCTTTGAGGGCAATCTTTTATCAAAACAACTGTCTATAAGAGGAGATGGAAACGAATATTTTGTTTTGCATTTCATCAGGAACAGCTGACACTTCTTTCCTCATCATACACGTTAGAGACCTTTATCTTATGGATACCCGATCAATGAAATTGATCAACAAGAACCTGGAAAACTTAAGAACGGATTGCAAAATCATTAAGACATGCAGAGAGATGAAAGTACCCCCCTGGCCTGCCATCAAGGTAAAATAAGCTATACCTGAAGTCTTAGAAGCTTTCCTCATGACCCACTGATCATCAGAGTCGGCATGATTGCTCGCTGATGTAGTAGGTATATTCTTATCATTGACTGGGTGTTGATTTGTCAGGGATTTATGACATTGTGACTCGGAAATTTGGGCGAGGTGGAGCTGGATGGCCTGCCTTATTGCATCGCCGTCCGGCGATTTTGGCTTGAGGTGCAATCTCTGACCTCTTCTCTCCATCCAACGAAGACGCCGCAGTCTCTGAGTCGACAAGTCGGCCTGATCCTCCTCGTCATATTGAGGAACAGTTACTTTGTCACCCATTGCGGTGAAGGCCTGAATGGCTTGGGCGATTTCGGCTTGGTGGTCGGAGACCGGCCCGAGGGCAAGCCGTTCGTGTCGTAATGCCATCCTTTTAGCTCGGCGATCTCTTTGGGCTGACATCATGCAAGTGTTATCTGACTATACAGTTCAGAATCACTCGATGGAAGCACAAATCGCAAGGTTTCAAGATAATCTGCACTATGAAAGAACCAAGAGGAGCAGGAGAGTACCAAAAGTGTGTACTTTCAAGCACGCTAGATCATCAGTGAATGATGTTTGTTGTGCACTGTGTGCCAGGGAGATGGTATCCAGACAACGCGCCAGCCAATCAAAACAGCACATTCATGCGCACCTGCTTGCTGGGTCACATGCGCAGGCGCAAAGCATTATTTCGTCATCAGCGCTATTTGTAGGTGCGCGCACCAAGTGCCAAGTTACATGCGCGCTGGATTCTTGTCTTGTCTTGAGTGACATTGTGACTCTGTGTTAGCCACTACACTTCGCCTGTAAATTCATGTTTCATGCACCCGTAAAATGTCTGTGTGTCTTTGTCTTTGTATGTTTGTTTATTTTTTTTTTTACTGTATAATAATCACGTTTACACTTGAATTTGCAATTTGCAATACCTTTCAAATGCCATTTTGCCTAAAATGTACATTGTCTGCATGGCTTCTTTTTGATCTTGCCTATCATTTACTCTCAGTACTGATTATGATATAGCAATGTTCTGATACCAAATAATATTGCTCTTGTTAAGATCTCCAATAAGCGTTTGTTTTGATATTCTTTACAGTCACATCAATGTTTTCAATTTTTGCCTCCTCCCTAAGATTCATACCTTACTTTTGAAAACACTTTTAATATTTGTTTTTCATATTCTTTCGATCATGCATATAGGCTGCATCTATTGCGATGAACTTTAGAAAACAGCCATCACTTTTTCTATACATCAAATGTACATGCAATATTGTGAACGTGCTTATCCAGCGAGACGGTTTATAGATTAGAAAAAACCATGTGATAAATGATTTTTCCCCGAATGGATAATAGCTCCATTTATTCTTTTGTAATGTTTTAAACAATCTGGGAACACTGTCATCTACTTCTTCCACCAATGCCTTCGATTATATTTTTTTTTAATTCCTTGTGTGTTGGTTTTTTATATACTTTTTCTCCGTGAAAGACTCCGTCCTTCATTTATTTTTTTCTGTTCTACGCTCGATTCCAACGACTAGATCACAAGCTTTTCTATGATTTCTAAAATGTGGGAGTAAAAACAAAGTGCAATTATTGTGAAAGTCACCAGCGCTGGTTTTTTTTTAATGACATGTGTGGCTGTTTATATTCCTTTGGAAGATTGTTAGTAAGTTTTACAATGCTTCAAAAAATGATAAGCGCCGGCTCTCTCTTAGCTCTATTCTGATATTAAATGATTTGCTTATCTACTGAAATCTCTCATCTGCACGGTAATATCCCCCCCCCCTCTCTCTCTTTGTCAGTCAAGCCACCATACCTGCCTGTAGTTATCTGTCGCTCTGCAATTTTTTCCTCTATTGCAAGCAGAGAATCCTTAATTGTAAATCACGCCAAGATCAAACACAGCTCAGAATTCATTCACTTCTATTGCGAATTTATTTCAAATCATAATGTTCCCATATCAGTGACATCTGGAGGTTGAGTATCGAGATCTCGAGTTCAAGATTTATGTGTTGTGCGTTGTGTCAGTCCAAGTGGGCTTTATTTTCCTCTGTCTTGGGTTTACCAGAAAGCACTGGCATGAATGTCTTGCAAATCTAGTGTCTTTTATCTGTGCAGACTGCTGAAAAGACGACTCCACAGTGAGATGTGTTTGCCCCCCATATTTCTGACTTTAATTCCTCGCAGGAACCTTCCAAAACTCCAGCAAGAAGCTTTTCTTTCTCTGCTTGAAGAGCGGGCTATTATAAGAGAAGGGAATAGAAAGAAAAGAGAGGGGAAATTGAGCATTGATACAGAGGCGGTTGACTTTTGTTTCAAGTGCCTGGCATGCTCAATAACAGCAAGAGATGATATCAGATAGATCACATCCAGTTGATATTATTTTGTTTCGTTCGGGCAAGTCAGCTTTGAGGGCAATCTTTTATCAAAACAACTGTCTATAAGAGGAGATGGAAACGAATATTTTGTTTTGCATTTCATCAGGAACAGCTGACACTTCTTTCCTCATCATACACGTTAGAGACCTTTATCTTATGGATACCCGATCAATGAAATTGATCAACAAGAACCTGGAAAACTTAAGAACGGATTGCAAAATCATTAAGACATGCAGAGAGATGAAAGTACCCCCCTGGCCTGCCATCAAGGTAAAATAAGCTATACCTGAAGTCTTAGAAGCTTTCCTCATGACCCACTGATCATCAGAGTCGGCATGATTGCTCGCTGATGTAGTAGGTATATTCTTATCATTGACTGGGTGTTGATTTGTCAGGGATTTATGACATTGTGACTCGGAAATTTGGGCGAGGTGGAGCTGGATGGCCTGCCTTATTGCATCGCCGTCCGGCGATTTTGGCTTGAGGTGCAATCTCTGACCTCTTCTCTCCATCCAACGAAGACGCCGCAGTCTCTGAGTCGACAAGTCGGCCTGATCCTCCTCGTCATATTGAGGAACAGTTACTTTGTCACCCATTGCGGTGAAGGCCTGAATGGCTTGGGCGATTTCGGCTTGGTGGTCGGAGACCGGCCCGAGGGCAAGCCGTTCGTGTCGTAATGCCATCCTTTTAGCTCGGCGATCTCTTTGGGCTGACATCATGCAAGTGTTATCTGACTATACAGTTCAGAATCACTCGATGGAAGCACAAATCGCAAGGTTTCAAGATAATCTGCACTATGAAAGAACCAAGAGGAGCAGGAGAGTACCAAAAGTGTGTACTTTCAAGCACGCTAGATCATCAGTGAATGATGTTTGTTGTGCACTGTGTGCCAGGGAGATGGTATCCAGACAACGCGCCAGCCAATCAAAACAGCACATTCATGCGCACCTGCTTGCTGGGTCACATGCGCAGGCGCAAAGCATTATTTCGTCATCAGCGCTATTTGTAGGTGCGCGCACCAAGTGCCAAGTTACATGCGCGCTGGATTCTTGTCTTGTCTTGAGTGACATTGTGACTCTGTGTTAGCCACTACACTTCGCCTGTAAATTCATGTTTCATGCACCCGTAAAATGTCTGTGTGTCTTTGTCTTTGTATGTTTGTTTATTTTTTTTTTTTACTGTATAATAATCACGTTTACACTTGAATTTGCAATTTGCAATACCTTTCAAATGCCATTTTGCCTAAAATGTACATTGTCTGCATGGCTTCTTTTTGATCTTGCCTATCATTTACTCTCAGTACTGATTATGATATAGCAATGTTCTGATACCAAATAATATTGCTCTTGTTAAGATCTCCAATAAGCGTTTGTTTTGATATTCTTTACAGTCACATCAATGTTTTCAATTTTTGCCTCCTCCCTAAGATTCATACCTTACTTTTGAAAACACTTTTAATATTTGTTTTTCATATTCTTTCGATCATGCATATAGGCTGCATCTATTGCGATGAACTTTAGAAAACAGCCATCACTTTTTCTATACATCAAATGTACATGCAATATTGTGAACGTGCTTATCCAGCGAGACGGTTTATAGATTAGAAAAAACCATGTGATAAATGATTTTTCCCCGAATGCATAATAGCTCCATTTATTCTTTTGTAATGTTTTAAACAATCTGGGAACACTGTCATCTACTTCTTCCACCAATGCCTTCGATTATATTTTTTTTTAATTCCTTGTGTGTTGGTTTTTTATATACTTTTTCTCCGTGAAAGACTCCGTCCTTCATTTATTTTTTTCTGTTCTACGCTCGATTCCAACGACTAGATCACAAGCTTTTCTATGATTTCTAAAATGTGGGAGTAAAAACAAAGTGCAATTATTGTGAAAGTCACCAGCGCTGGTTTTTTTTTAATGACATGTGTGGCTGTTTATATTCCTTTGGAAGATTGTTAGTAAGTTTTACAATGCTTCAAAAAATGATAAGCGCCGGCTCTCTCTTAGCTCTATTCTGATATTAAATGATTTGCTTATCTACTGAAATCTCTCATCTGCACGGTAATATCCCCCCCCCCCTCTCTCTCTTTGTCAGTCAAGCCACCATACCTGCCTGTAGTTATCTGTCGCTCTGCAATTTTTTCCTCTATTGCAAGCAGAGAATCCTTAATTGTAAATCACGCCAAGATCAAACACAGCTCAGAATTCATTCACTTCTATTGCGAATTTATTTCAAATCATAATGTTCCCATATCAGTGACATCTGGAGGTTGAGTATCGAGATCTCGAGTTCAAGATTTATGTGTTGTGCGTTGTGTCAGTCCAAGTGGGCTTTATTTTCCTCTGTCTTGGGTTTACCAGAAAGCACTGGCATGAATGTCTTGCAAATCTAGTGTCTTTTATCTGTGCAGACTGCTGAAAAGACGACTCCACAGTGAGATGTGTTTGCCCCCCATATTTCTGACTTTAATTCCTCGCAGGAACCTTCCAAAACTCCAGCAAGAAGCTTTTCTTTCTCTGCTTGAAGAGCGGGCTATTATAAGAGAAGGGAATAGAAAGAAAAGAGAGGGGAAATTGAGCATTGATACAGAGGCGGTTGACTTTTGTTTCAAGTGCCTGGCATGCTCAATAACAGCAAGAGATGATATCAGATAGATCACATCCAGTTGATATTATTTTGTTTCGTTCGGGCAAGTCAGCTTTGAGGGCAATCTTTTATCAAAACAACTGTCTATAAGAGGAGATGGAAACGAATATTTTGTTTTGCATTTCATCAGGAACAGCTGACACTTCTTTCCTCATCATACACGTTAGAGACCTTTATCTTATGGATACCCGATCAATGAAATTGATCAACAAGAACCTGGAAAACTTAAGAACGGATTGCAAAATCATTAAGACATGCAGAGAGATGAAAGTACCCCCCTGGCCTGCCATCAAGGTAAAATAAGCTATACCTGAAGTCTTAGAAGCTTTCCTCATGACCCACTGATCATCAGAGTCGGCATGATTGCTCGCTGATGTAGTAGGTATATTCTTATCATTGACTGGGTGTTGATTTGTCAGGGATTTATGACATTGTGACTCGGAAATTTGGGCGAGGTGGAGCTGGATGGCCTGCCTTATTGCATCGCCGTCCGGCGATTTTGGCTTGAGGTGCAATCTCTGACCTCTTCTCTCCATCCAACGAAGACGCCGCAGTCTCTGAGTCGACAAGTCGGCCTGATCCTCCTCGTCATATTGAGGAACAGTTACTTTGTCACCCATTGCGGTGAAGGCCTGAATGGCTTGGGCGATTTCGGCTTGGTGGTCGGAGACCGGCCCGAGGGCAAGCCGTTCGTGTCGTAATGCCATCCTTTTAGCTCGGCGATCTCTTTGGGCTGACATCATGCAAGTGTTATCTGACTATACAGTTCAGAATCACTCGATGGAAGCACAAATCGCAAGGTTTCAAGATAATCTGCACTATGAAAGAACCAAGAGGAGCAGGAGAGTACCAAAAGTGTGTACTTTCAAGCACGCTAGATCATCAGTGAATGATGTTTGTTGTGCACTGTGTGCCAGGGAGATGGTATCCAGACAACGCGCCAGCCAATCAAAACAGCACATTCATGCGCACCTGCTTGCTGGGTCACATGCGCAGGCGCAAAGCATTATTTCGTCATCAGCGCTATTTGTAGGTGCGCGCACCAAGTGCCAAGTTACATGCGCGCTGGATTCTTGTCTTGTCTTGAGTGACATTGTGACTCTGTGTTAGCCACTACACTTCGCCTGTAAATTCATGTTTCATGCACCCGTAAAATGTCTGTGTGTCTTTGTCTTTGTATGTTTGTTTATTTTTTTTTTTTTACTGTATAATAATCACGTTTACACTTGAATTTGCAATTTGCAATACCTTTCAAATGCCATTTTGCCTAAAATGTACATTGTCTGCATGGCTTCTTTTTGATCTTGCCTATCATTTACTCTCAGTACTGATTATGATATAGCAATGTTCTGATACCAAATAATATTGCTCTTGTTAAGATCTCCAATAAGCGTTTGTTTTGATATTCTTTACAGTCACATCAATGTTTTCAATTTTTGCCTCCTCCCTAAGATTCATACCTTACTTTTGAAAACACTTTTAATATTTGTTTTTCATATTCTTTCGATCATGCATATAGGCTGCATCTATTGCGATGAACTGTAGAAAACAGCCATCACTTTTTCTATACATCAAATGTACATGCAATATTGTGAACGTGCTTATCCAGCGAGACGGTTTATAGATTAGAAAAAACCATGTGATAAATGATTTTTCCCCGAATGGATAATAGCTCCATTTATTCTTTTGTAATGTTTTAAACAATCTGGGAACACTGTCATCTACTTTTTCCACCAATGCCTTCGATTATATTTTTTTTTTGAATTCCTTGTGTGTTGGTTTTTTATATACTTTTTCTCCGTGAAAGACTCCGTCCTTCATTTATTTTTTTTTGTTCTACGCTCGATTCCAACGACTAGATCACAAGCTTTTCTATGATTTCTACAATGTGGGAGTAAAAACAAAGTGCAATTATTGTGAAAGTCACCAGCGCTGGTTTTTTTTTATGACATGTGTGGCTGTTTATATTCCTTTGGAAGATTGTTAGTAAGTTTTACAATGCTTCAAAAAATGATAAGCGCCGGCTCTCTCTTAGCTCTATTCTGATATTAAATGATTTGCTTATCTACTGAAATCTCTCATCTGCACGGTAATATCCCCCCCCCTCTCTCTCTTTGTCAGTCAAGCCACCATACCTGCCTGTAGTTATCTGTCGCTCTGCAATTTTTTCTCTATTGCAAGCAGAGAATCCTTAATTGTAAATCACGCCAAGATCAAACACAGCTCAGAATTCATTCACTTCTATTGCGAATTTATTTCAAATCATAATGTTCCCATATCAGTGACATCTGGAGGTTGAGTATCGAGATCTCGAGTTCAAGATTTATGTGTTGTGCGTTGTGTCAGTCCAAGTGGGCTTTATTTTCCTCTGTCTTGGGTTTGCTAGAAAGCACTGGCTTGAATGTCTTGCAAATCTAGTGTCTTTTATCTGTGCAGACTGCTGAAAAGACGACTCCACAGTGAGATGTGTTTGCCCCCCATATTTCTGACTTTAATTCCTCGCAGGAACCTTCCAAAACTCCAGCAAGAAGCTTTTCTTTCTCTGCTTGAAGAGCGGGCTATTATAAGAGAAGGGAATAGAAAGAAAAGAGAGGGGAAATTGAGCATTGATACAGAGGCGGTTGACTTTTGTTTCAAGTGCCTGGCATGCTCAATAACAGCAAGAGATGATATCAGATAGATCACATCCAGTTGATATTATTTTGTTTCGTTCGGGCAAGTCAGCTTTGAGGGCAATCTTTTATCAAAACAACTGTCTATAAGAGGAGATGGAAACGAATATTTTGTTTTGCATTTCATCAGGAACAGCTGACACTTCTTTCCTCATCATACACGTTAGAGACCTTTATCTTATGGATACCCGATCAATGAAATTGATCAACAAGAACCTGGAAAACTTAAGAACGGATTGCAAAATCATTAAGACATGCAGAGAGATGAAAGTACCCCCCTGGCCTGCCATCAAGGTAAAATAAGCTATACCTGAAGTCTTAGAAGCTTTCCTCATGACCCACTGATCATCAGAGTCGGCATGATTGCTCGCTGATGTAGTAGGTATATTCTTATCATTGACTGGGTGTTGATTTGTCAGGGATTTATGACATTGTGACTCGGAAATTTGGGCGAGGTGGAGCTGGATGGCCTGCCTTATTGCATCGCCGTCCGGCGATTTTGGCTTGAGGTGCAATCTCTGACCTCTTCTCTCCATCCAACGAAGACGCCGCAGTCTCTGAGTCGACAAGTCGGCCTGATCCTCCTCGTCATATTGAGGAACAGTTACTTTGTCACCCATTGCGGTGAAGGCCTGAATGGCTTGGGCGATTTCGGCTTGGTGGTCGGAGACCGGCCCGAGGGCAAGCCGTTCGTGTCGTAATGCCATCCTTTTAGCTCGGCGATCTCTTTGGGCTGACATCATGCAAGTGTTATCTGACTATACAGTTCAGAATCACTCGATGGAAGCACAAATCGCAAGGTTTCAAGATAATCTGCACTATGAAAGAACCAAGAGGAGCAGGAGAGTACCAAAAGTGTGTACTTTCAAGCACGCTAGATCATCAGTGAATGATGTTTGTTGTGCACTGTGTGCCAGGGAGATGGTATCCAGACAACGCGCCAGCCAATCAAAACAGCACATTCATGCGCACCTGCTTGCTGGGTCACATGCGCAGGCGCAAAGCATTATTTCGTCATCAGCGCTATTTGTAGGTGCGCGCACCAAGTGCCAAGATACATGCGCGCTGGATTCTTGTCTTGTCTTGAGTGACATTGTGACTCTGTGTTAGCCACTACACTTCGCCTGTAAATTCATGTTTCATGCACCCGTAAAATGTCTGTGTGTCTTTGTCTTTGTATGTTTGTTTATTTTTTTTTTTACTGTATAATAATCACGTTTACACTTGAATTTGCAATTTGCAATACCTTTCAAATGCCATTTTGCCTAAAATGTACATTGTCTGCATGGCTTCTTTTTGATCTTGCCTATCATTTACTCTCAGTACTGATTATGATATAGCAATGTTCTGATACCAAATAATATTGCTCTTGTTAAGATCTCCAATAAGCGTTTGTTTTGATATTCTTTACAGTCACATCAATGTTTTCAATTTTTGCCTCCTCCCTAAGATTCATACCTTACTTTTGAAAACACTTTTAATATTTGTTTTTCATATTCTTTCGATCATGCATATAGGCTGCATCTATTGCGATGAACTTTAGAAAACAGCCATCACTTTTTCTATACATCAAATGTACATGCAATATTGTGAACGTGCTTATCCAGCGAGACGGTTTATAGATATAGAAAAAACCATGTGATAAATGATTTTTCCCCGAATGCATAATAGCTCCATTTATTCTTTTGTAATGTTTTAAACAATCTGGGAACACTGTCATCTACTTCTTCCACCAATGCCTTCGATTATATATTTTTTTTAATTCCTTGTGTGTTGGTTTTTTATATACTTTTTCTCCGTGAACGACTCCGTCCTTCATTTATTTTTTTCTGTTCTACGCTCGATTCCAACGACTAGATCACAAGCTTTTCTATGATTTCTAAAATGTGGGAGTAAAAACAAAGTGCAATTATTGTGAAAGTCACCAACGCTGTTTTTTTATGACATGTGTGGCTGTTTATATTCCTTTGGAAGATTGTTAGTAAGTTTTACAATGCTTCAAAAAATGATAAGCGCCGGCTCTCTCTTAGCTCTATTCTGATATTAAATGATTTGCTTATCTACTGAAATCTCTCATCTGCACGGTAATATCCCCCCCCCCTCTCTCTCTTTGTCAGTCAAGCCACCATACCTGCCTGTAGTTATCTGTCGCTCTGCAATTTTTTCCTCTATTGCAAGCAGAGAATCCTTAATTGTAAATCACGCCAAGATCAAACACAGCTCAGAATTCATTCACTTCTATTGCGAATTTATTTCAAATCATAATGTTCCCATATCAGTGACATCTGGAGGTTGAGTATCGAGATCTCGAGTTCAAGATTTATGTGTTGTGCGTTGTGTCAGTCCAAGTGGGCTTTATTTTCCTCTGTCTTGGGTTTACCAGAAAGCACTGGCATGAATGTCTTGCAAATCTAGTGTCTTTTATCTGTGCAGACTGCTGAAAAGACGACTCCACAGTGAGATGTGTTTGCCCCCCATATTTCTGACTTTAATTCCTCGCAGGAACCTTCCAAAACTCCAGCAAGAAGCTTTTCTTTCTCTGCTTGAAGAGCGGGCTATTATAAGAGAAGGGAATAGAAAGAAAAGAGAGGGGAAATTGAGCATTGATACAGAGGCGGTTGACTTTTGTTTCAAGTGCCTGGCATGCTCAATAACAGCAAGAGATGATATCAGATAGATCACATCCAGTTGATATTATTTTGTTTCGTTCGGGCAAGTCAGCTTTGAGGGCAATCTTTTATCAAAACAACTGTCTATAAGAGGAGATGGAAACGAATATTTTGTTTTGCATTTCATCAGGAACAGCTGACACTTCTTTCCTCATCATACACGTTAGAGACCTTTATCTTATGGATACCCGATCAATGAAATTGATCAACAAGAACCTGGAAAACTTAAGAACGGATTGCAAAATCATTAAGACATGCAGAGAGATGAAAGTACCCCCCTGGCCTGCCATCAAGGTAAAATAAGCTATACCTGAAGTCTTAGAAGCTTTCCTCATGACCCACTGATCATCAGAGTCGGCATGATTGCTCGCTGATGTAGTAGGTATATTCTTATCATTGACTGGGTGTTGATTTGTCAGGGATTTATGACATTGTGACTCGGAAATTTGGGCGAGGTGGAGCTGGATGGCCTGCCTTATTGCATCGCCGTCCGGCGATTTTGGCTTGAGGTGCAATCTCTGACCTCTTCTCTCCATCCAACGAAGACGCCGCAGTCTCTGAGTCGACAAGTCGGCCTGATCCTCCTCGTCATATTGAGGAACAGTTACTTTGTCACCCATTGCGGTGAAGGCCTGAATGGCTTGGGCGATTTCGGCTTGGTGGTCGGAGACCGGCCCGAGGGCAAGCCGTTCGTGTCGTAATGCCATCCTTTTAGCTCGGCGATCTCTTTGGGCTGACATCATGCAAGTGTTATCTGACTATACAGTTCAGAATCACTCGATGGAAGCACAAATCGCAAGGTTTCAAGATAATCTGCACTATAAAAGAACCAAGAGGAGCAGGAGAGTACCAAAAGTGTGTACTTTCAAGCACGCTAGATCATCAGTGAATGATGTTTGTTGTGCACTGTGTGCCAGGGAGATGGTATCCAGACAACGCGCCAGCCAATCAAAACAGCACATTCATGCGCACCTGCTTGCTGGGTCACATGCGCAGGCGCAAAGCATTATTTCGTCATCAGCGCTATTTGTAGGTGCGCGCACCAAGTGCCAAGTTACATGCGCGCTGGATTCTTGTCTTGTCTTGAGTGACATTGTGACTCTGTGTTAGCCACTACACTTCGCCTGTAAATTCATGTTTCATGCACCCGTAAAATGTCTGTGTGTCTTTGTCTTTGTATGTTTGTTTATTTTTTTTTACTGTATAATAATCACGTTTACACTTGAATTTGCAATTTGCAATACCTTTCAAATGCCATTTTGCCTAAAATGTACATTGTCTGCATGGCTTCTTTTTGATCTTGCCTATCATTTACTCTCAGTACTGATTATGATATAGCAATGTTCTGATACCAAATAATATTGCTCTTGTTAAGATCTCCAATAAGCGTTTGTTTTGATATTCTTTACAGTCACATCAATGTTTTCAATTTTTGCCTCCTCCCTAAGATTCATACCTTACTTTTGAAAACACTTTTAATATTTGTTTTTCATATTCTTTCGATCATGCATATAGGCTGCATCTATTGCGATGAACTTTAGAAAACAGCCATCACTTTTTCTATACATCAAATGTACATGCAATATTGTGAACGTGCTTATCCAGCGAGACGGTTTATAGATTAGAAAAAACCATGTGATAAATGATTTTTCCCCGAATGGATAATAGCTCCATTTATTCTTTTGTAATGTTTTAAACAATCTGGGAACACTGTCATCTACTTCTTCCACCAATGCCTTCGATTATATTTTTTTTTTAATTCCTTGTGTGTTGGTTTTTTATATACTTTTTCTCCGTGAAAGACTCCGTCCTTCATTTATTTTTTTCTGTTCTACGCTCGATTCCAACGACTAGATCACAAGCTTTTCTATGATTTCTACAATGTGGGAGTAAAAACAAAGTGCAATTATTGTGAAAGTCACCAGCGCTGGTTTTTTTTTAATGACATGTGTGGCTGTTTATATTCCTTTGGAAGATTGTTAGTAAGTTTTACAATGCTTCAAAAAATGATAAGCGCCGGCTCTCTCTTAGCTCTATTCTGATATTAAATGATTTGCTTATCTACTGAAATCTCTCATCTGCACGGTAATATCCCCCCCCCTCTCTCTCTTTGTCAGTCAAGCCACCATACCTGCCTGTAGTTATCTGTCGCTCTGCAATTTTTTCCTCTATTGCAAGCAGAGAATCCTTAATTGTAAATCACGCCAAGATCAAACACAGCTCAGAATTCATTCACTTCTATTGCGAATTTATTTCAAATCATAATGTTCCCATATCAGTGACATCTGGAGGTTGAGTATCGAGATCTCGAGTTCAAGATTTATGTGTTGTGCGTTGTGTCAGTCCAAGTGGGCTTTATTTTCCTCTGTCTTGGGTTTACCAGAAAGCACTGGCATGAATGTCTTGCAAATCTAGTGTCTTTTATCTGTGCAGACTGCTGAAAAGACGACTCCACAGTGAGATGTGTTTGCCCCCCATATTTCTGACTTTAATTCCTCGCAGGAACCTTCCAAAACTCCAGCAAGAAGCTTTTCTTTCTCTGCTTGAAGAGCGGGCTATTATAAGAGAAGGGAATAGAAAGAAAAGAGAGGGGAAATTGAGCATTGATACAGAGGCGGTTGACTTTTGTTTCAAGTGCCTGGCATGCTCAATAACAGCAAGAGATGATATCAGATAGATCACATCCAGTTGATATTATTTTGTTTCGTTCGGGCAAGTCAGCTTTGAGGGCAATCTTTTATCAAAACAACTGTCTATAAGAGGAGATGGAAACGAATATTTTGTTTTGCATTTCATCAGGAACAGCTGACACTTCTTTCCTCATCATACACGTTAGAGACCTTTATCTTATGGATACCCGATCAATGAAATTGATCAACAAGAACCTGGAAAACTTAAGAACGGATTGCAAAATCATTAAGACATGCAGAGAGATGAAAGTACCCCCCTGGCCTGCCATCAAGGTAAAATAAGCTATACCTGAAGTCTTAGAAGCTTTCCTCATGACCCACTGATCATCAGAGTCGGCATGATTGCTCGCTGATGTAGTAGGTATATTCTTATCATTGACTGGGTGTTGATTTGTCAGGGATTTATGACATTGTGACTCGGAAATTTGGGCGAGGTGGAGCTGGATGGCCTGCCTTATTGCATCGCCGTCCGGCGATTTTGGCTTGAGGTGCAATCTCTGACCTCTTCTCTCCATCCAACGAAGACGCCGCAGTCTCTGAGTCGACAAGTCGGCCTGATCCTCCTCGTCATATTGAGGAACAGTTACTTTGTCACCCATTGCGGTGAAGGCCTGAATGGCTTGGGCGATTTCGGCTTGGTGGTCGGAGACCGGCCCGAGGGCAAGCCGTTCGTGTCGTAATGCCATCCTTTTAGCTCGGCGATCTCTTTGGGCTGACATCATGCAAGTGTTATCTGACTATACAGTTCAGAATCACTCGATGGAAGCACAAATCGCAAGGTTTCAAGATAATCTGCACTATGAAAGAACCAAGAGGAGCAGGAGAGTACCAAAAGTGTGTACTTTCAAGCACGCTAGATCATCAGTGAATGATGTTTGTTGTGCACTGTGTGCCAGGGAGATGGTATCCAGACAACGCGCCAGCCAATCAAAACAGCACATTCATGCGCACCTGCTTGCTGGGTCACATGCGCAGGCGCAAAGCATTATTTCGTCATCAGCGCTATTTGTAGGTGCGCGCACCAAGTGCCAAGTTACATGCGCGCTGGATTCTTGTCTTGTCTTGAGTGACATTGTGACTCTGTGTTAGCCACTACACTTCGCCTGTAAATTCATGTTTCATGCACCCGTAAAATGTCTGTGTGTCTTTGTCTTTGTATGTTTGTTTATTTTTTTTTTTTACTGTATAATAATCACCTTTACACTTGAATTTGCAATTTGCAATACCTTTCAAATGCCATTTTGCCTAAAATGTACATTGTCTGCATGGCTTCTTTTTGATCTTGCCTATCATTTACTCTCAGTACTGATTATGATATAGCAATGTTCTGATACCAAATAATATTGCTCTTGTTAAGATCTCCAATAAGCGTTTGTTTTGATATTCTTTACAGTCACATCAATGTTTTCAATTTTTGCCTCCTCCCTAAGATTCATACCTTACTTTTGAAAACACTTTTAATATTTGTTTTTCATATTCTTTCGATCATGCATATAGGCTGCATCTATTGCGATGAACTTTAGAAAACAGCCATCACTTTTTCTATACATCAAATGTACATGCAATATTGTGAACGTGCTTATCCAGCGAGACGGTTTATAGATTAGAAAAAAACCATGTGATAAATGATTTTTCCCCGAATGCATAATAGCTCCATTTATTCTTTTGTAATGTTTTAAACAATCTGGGAACACTGTCATCTACTTCTTCCACCAATGCCTTCGATTATATTTTTTTTAATTCCTTGTGTGTTGGTTTTTTATATACTTTTTCTCCGTGAAAGACTCCGTCCTTCATTTATTTTTTTCTGTTCTACGCTCGATTCCAACGACTAGATCACAAGCTTTTCTATGATTTCTAAAATGTGGGAGTAAAAACAAAGTGCAATTATTGTGAAAGTCACCAGCGCTGGTTTTTTTTTAATGACATGTGTGGCTGTTTATATTCCTTTGGAAGATTGTTAGTAAGTTTTACAATGCTTCAAAAAATGATAAGCGCCGGCTCTCTCTTAGCTCTATTCTGATATTAAATGATTTGCTTATCTACTGAAATCTCTCATCTGCACGGTAATATCCCCCCCCCCCCTCTCTCTCTTTGTCAGTCAAGCCACCATACCTGCCTGTAGTTATCTGTCGCTCTGCAATTTTTTCCTCTATTGCAAGCAGAGAATCCTTAATTGTAAATCACGCCAAGATCAAACACAGCTCAGAATTCATTCACTTCTATTGCGAATTTATTTCAAATCATAATGTTCCCATATCAGTGACATCTGGAGGTTGAGTATCGAGATCTCGAGTTCAAGATTTATGTGTTGTGCGTTGTGTCAGTCCAAGTGGGCTTTATTTTCCTCTGTCTTGGGTTTACCAGAAAGCACTGGCATGAATGTCTTGCAAATCTAGTGTCTTTTATCTGTGCAGACTGCTGAAAAGACGACTCCACAGTGAGATGTGTTTGCCCCCCATATTTCTGACTTTAATTCCTCGCAGGAACCTTCCAAAACTCCAGCAAGAAGCTTTTCTTTCTCTGCTTGAAGAGCGGGCTATTATAAGAGAAGGGAACTTGTAGAAAGAAAAGAGAGGGGAAATTGAGCATTGATACAGAGGCGGTTGACTTTTGTTTCAAGTGCCTGGCATGCTCAATAACAGCAAGAGATGATATCAGATAGATCACATCCAGTTGATATTATTTTGTTTCGTTCGGGCAAGTCAGCTTTGAGGGCAATCTTTTATCAAAACAACTGTCTATAAGAGGAGATGGAAACGAATATTTTGTTTTGCATTTCATCAGGAACAGCTGACACTTCTTTCCTCATCATACACGTTAGAGACCTTTATCTTATGGATACCCGATCAATGAAATTGATCAACAAGAACCTGGAAAACTTAAGAACGGATTGCAAAATCATTAAGACATGCAGAGAGATGAAAGTACCCCCCTGGCCTGCCATCAAGGTAAAATAAGCTATACCTGAAGTCTTAGAAGCTTTCCTCATGACCCACTGATCATCAGAGTCGGCATGATTGCTCGCTGATGTAGTAGGTATATTCTTATCATTGACTGGGTGTTGATTTGTCAGGGATTTATGACATTGTGACTCGGAAATTTGGGCGAGGTGGAGCTGGATGGCCTGCCTTATTGCATCGCCGTCCGGCGATTTTGGCTTGAGGTGCAATCTCTGACCTCTTCTCTCCATCCAACGAAGACGCCGCAGTCTCTGAGTCGACAAGTCGGCCTGATCCTCCTCGTCATATTGAGGAACAGTTACTTTGTCACCCATTGCGGTGAAGGCCTGAATGGCTTGGGCGATTTCGGCTTGGTGGTCGGAGACCGGCCCGAGGGCAAGCCGTTCGTGTCGTAATGCCATCCTTTTAGCTCGGCGATCTCTTTGGGCTGACATCATGCAAGTGTTATCTGACTATACAGTTCAGAATCACTCGATGGAAGCACAAATCGCAAGGTTTCAAGATAATCTGCACTATATGAAAGAACCAAGAGGAGCAGGAGAGTACCAAAAGTGTGTACTTTCAAGCACGCTAGATCATCAGTGAATGATGTTTGTTGTGCACTGTGTGCCAGGGAGATGGTATCCAGACAACGCGCCAGCCAATCAAAACAGCACATTCATGCGCACCTGCTTGCTGGGTCACATGCGCAGGCGCAAAGCATTATTTCGTCATCAGCGCTATTTGTAGGTGCGCGCACCAAGTGCCAAGATACATACGCGCTGGATTCTTGTCTGTAAAGAAGGCCCACTACTGTGTTAGCCACTACACTTCGCCTATAAATTCATGTTTCATGCACCCGTAAAATGTCTGTGTGTCTTTGTCTTTGTATGTTTGGTTTTTTTTTACTGTATAATAATCACGTTTACACTTGAATTTGCAATTTGCAATACCTTTCAAATGCCATTTTGCCTAAAATGTACATTGTCTGCATGGCTTCTTTTTGATCTTGCCTATCATTTACTCTCAGTACTGATTATGATATAGCAATGTTCTGATACCAAATAATATTGCTCTTGTTAAGATCTCCAATAAGCGTTTGTTTTGATATTCTTTACAGTCACATCAATGTTTTCAATTTTTGCCTCCTCCCTAAGATTCATACCTTACTTTTGAAAACACTTTTAATATTTGTTTTTCATATTCTTTCGATCATGCATATAGGCTGCATCTATTGCGATGAACTGTAGAAAACAGCCATCACTTTTTCTATACATCAAATGTACATGCAATATTGTGAACGTGCTTATCCAGCGAGACGGTTTATAGATTAGAAAAAACCATGTGATAAATGATTTTTCCCCGAATGGATAATAGCTCCATTTATTCTTTTGTAATGTTTTAAACAATCTGGGAACACTGTCATCTACTTCTTCCACCAATGCCTTCGATTATATTTTTTTTTGAATTCCTTGTGTGTTGGTTTTTTATATACTTTTTCTCCGTGAAAGACTCCGTCCTTCATTTATTTTTTTTTTGTTCTACGCTCGATTCCAACGACTAGATCACAAGCTTTTCTATGATTTCTACAATGTGGGAGTAAAAACAAAGTGCAATTATTGTGAAAGTCACCAGCGCTGGTTTTTTTTTAATGACATGTGTGGCTGTTTATATTCCTTTGGAAGATTGTTAGTAAGTTTTACAATGCTTCAAAAAATGATAAGCGCCGGCTCTCTCTTAGCTCTATTCTGATATTAAATGATTTGCTTATCTACTGAAATCTCTCATCTGCACGGTAATATCCCCCCCCCCCCCTCTCTCTCTTTGTCAGTCAAGCCACCATACCTGCCTGTAGTTATCTGTCGCTCTGCAATTTTTTTCTCTATTGCAAGCAGAGAATCCTTAATTGTAAATCACGCCAAGATCAAACACAGCTCAGAATTCATTCACTTCTATTGCGAATTTATTTCAAATCATAATGTTCCCATATCAGTGACATCTGGAGGTTGAGTATCGAGATCTCGAGTTCAAGATTTATGTGTTGTGCGTTGTGTCAGTCCAAGTGGGCTTTATTTTCCTCTGTCTTGGGTTTGCTAGAAAGCACTGGCTTGAATGTCTTGCAAATCTAGTGTCTTTTATCTGTGCAGACTGCTGAAAAGACGACTCCACAGTGAGATGTGTTTGCCCCCCATATTTCTGACTTTAATTCCTCGCAGGAACCTTCCAAAACTCCAGCAAGAAGCTTTTCTTTCTCTGCTTGAAGAGCGGGCTATTATAAGAGAAGGGAATAGAAAGAAAAGAGAGGGGAAATTGAGCATTGATACAGAGGCGGTTGACTTTTGTTTCAAGTGCCTGGCATGCTCAATAACAGCAAGAGATGATATCAGATAGATCACATCCAGTTGATATTATTTTGTTTCGTTCGGGCAAGTCAGCTTTGAGGGCAATCTTTTATCAAAACAACTGTCTATAAGAGGAGATGGAAACGAATATTTTGTTTTGCATTTCATCAGGAACAGCTGACACTTCTTTCCTCATCATACACGTTAGAGACCTTTATCTTATGGATACCCGATCAATGAAATTGATCAACAAGAACCTGGAAAACTTAAGAACGGATTGCAAAATCATTAAGACATGCAGAGAGATGAAAGTACCCCCCTGGCCTGCCATCAAGGTAAAATAAGCTATACCTGAAGTCTTAGAAGCTTTCCTCATGACCCACTGATCATCAGAGTCGGCATGATTGCTCGCTGATGTAGTAGGTATATTCTTATCATTGACTGGGTGTTGATTTGTCAGGGATTTATGACATTGTGACTCGGAAATTTGGGCGAGGTGGAGCTGGATGGCCTGCCTTATTGCATCGCCGTCCGGCGATTTTGGCTTGAGGTGCAATCTCTGACCTCTTCTCTCCATCCAACGAAGACGCCGCAGTCTCTGAGTCGACAAGTCGGCCTGATCCTCCTCGTCATATTGAGGAACAGTTACTTTGTCACCCATTGCGGTGAAGGCCTGAATGGCTTGGGCGATTTCGGCTTGGTGGTCGGAGACCGGCCCGAGGGCAAGCCGTTCGTGTCGTAATGCCATCCTTTTAGCTCGGCGATCTCTTTGGGCTGACATCATGCAAGTGTTATCTGACTATACAGTTCAGAATCACTCGATGGAAGCACAAATCGCAAGGTTTCAAGATAATCTGCACTATGAAAGAACCAAGAGGAGCAGGAGAGTACCAAAAGTGTGTACTTTCAAGCACGCTAGATCATCAGTGAATGATGTTTGTTGTGCACTGTGTGCCAGGGAGATGGTATCCAGACAACGCGCCAGCCAATCAAAACAGCACATTCATGCGCACCTGCTTGCTGGGTCACATGCGCAGGCGCAAAGCATTATTTCGTCATCAGCGCTATTTGTAGGTGCGCGCACCAAGTGCCAAGTTACATGCGCGCTGGATTCTTGTCTTGTCTTGAGTGACATTGTGACTCTGTGTTAGCCACTACACTTCGCCTGTAAATTCATGTTTCATGCACCCGTAAAATGTCTGTGTGTCTTTGTCTTTGTATGTTTGTTTATTTTTTTTTTTTTACTGTATAATAATCACGTTTACACTTGAATTTGCAATTTGCAATACCTTTCAAATGCCATTTTGCCTAAAATGTACATTGTCTGCATGGCTTCTTTTTGATCTTGCCTATCATTTACTCTCAGTACTGATTATGATATAGCAATGTTCTGATACCAAATAATATTGCTCTTGTTAAGATCTCCAATAAGCGTTTGTTTTGATATTCTTTACAGTCACATCAATGTTTTCAATTTTTGCCTCCTCCCTAAGATTCATACCTTACTTTTGAAAACACTTTTAATATTTGTTTTTCATATTCTTTCGATCATGCATATAGGCTGCATCTATTGCGATGAACTGTAGAAAACAGCCATCACTTTTTCTATACATCAAATGTACATGCAATATTGTGAACGTGCTTATCCAGCGAGACGGTTTATAGATTAGAAAAAACCATGTGATAAATGATTTTTCCCCGAATGGATAATAGCTCCATTTATTCTTTTGTAATGTTTTAAACAATCTGGGAACACTGTCATCTACTTTTTCCACCAATGCCTTCGATTATATTTTTTTTTTGAATTCCTTGTGTGTTGGTTTTTTATATACTTTTTCTCCGTGAAAGACTCCGTCCTTCATTTATTTTTTTTTTGTTCTACGCTCGATTCCAACGACTAGATCACAAGCTTTTCTATGATTTCTACAATGTGGGAGTAAAAACAAAGTGCAATTATTGTGAAAGTCACCAGCGCTGGTTTTTTTTTATGACATGTGTGGCTGTTTATATTCCTTTGGAAGATTGTTAGTAAGTTTTACAATGCTTCAAAAAATGATAAGCGCCGGCTCTCTCTTAGCTCTATTCTGATATTAAATGATTTGCTTATCTACTGAAATCTCTCATCTGCACGGTAATATCCCCCCCCCCCCTCTCTCTCTTTGTCAGTCAAGCCACCATACCTGCCTGTAGTTATCTGTCGCTCTGCAATTTTTTTCTCTATTGCAAGCAGAGAATCCTTAATTGTAAATCACGCCAAGATCAAACACAGCTCAGAATTCATTCACTTCTATTGCGAATTTATTTCAAATCATAATGTTCCCATATCAGTGACATCTGGAGGTTGAGTATCGAGATCTCGAGTTCAAGATTTATGTGTTGTGCGTTGTGTCAGTCCAAGTGGGCTTTATTTTCCTCTGTCTTGGGTTTGCTAGAAAGCACTGGCTTGAATGTCTTGCAAATCTAGTGTCTTTTATCTGTGCAGACTGCTGAAAAGACGACTCCACAGTGAGATGTGTTTGCCCCCCATATTTCTGACTTTAATTCCTCGCAGGAACCTTCCAAAACTCCAGCAAGAAGCTTTTCTTTCTCTGCTTGAAGAGCGGGCTATTATAAGAGAAGGGAATAGAAAGAAAAGAGAGGGGAAATTGAGCATTGATACAGAGGCGGTTGACTTTTGTTTCAAGTGCCTGGCATGCTCAATAACAGCAAGAGATGATATCAGATAGATCACATCCAGTTGATATTATTTTGTTTCGTTCGGGCAAGTCAGCTTTGAGGGCAATCTTTTATCAAAACAACTGTCTATAAGAGGAGATGGAAACGAATATTTTGTTTTGCATTTCATCAGGAACAGCTGACACTTCTTTCCTCATCATACACGTTAGAGACCTTTATCTTATGGATACCCGATCAATGAAATTGATCAACAAGAACCTGGAAAACTTAAGAACGGATTGCAAAATCATTAAGACATGCAGAGAGATGAAAGTACCCCCCTGGCCTGCCATCAAGGTAAAATAAGCTAATACCTGAAGTCTTAGAAGCTTTCCTCATGACCCACTGATCATCAGAGTCGGCATGATTGCTCGCTGATGTAGTAGGTATATTCTTATCATTGACTGGGTGTTGATTTGTCAGGGATTTATGACATTGTGACTCGGAAATTTGGGCGAGGTGGAGCTGGATGGCCTGCCTTATTGCATCGCCGTCCGGCGATTTTGGCTTGAGGTGCAATCTCTGACCTCTTCTCTCCATCCAACGAAGACGCCGCAGTCTCTGAGTCGACAAGTCGGCCTGATCCTCCTCGTCATATTGAGGAACAGTTACTTTGTCACCCATTGCGGTGAAGGCCTGAATGGCTTGGGCGATTTCGGCTTGGTGGTCGGAGACCGGCCCGAGGGCAAGCCGTTCGTGTCGTAATGCCATCCTTTTAGCTCGGCGATCTCTTTGGGCTGACATCATGCAAGTGTTATCTGACTATACAGTTCAGAATCACTCGATGGAAGCACAAATCGCAAGGTTTCAAGATAATCTGCACTATGAAAGAACCAAGAGGAGCAGGAGAGTACCAAAAGTGTGTACTTTCAAGCACGCTAGATCATCAGTGAATGATGTTTGTTGTGCACTGTGTGCCAGGGAGATGGTATCCAGACAACGCGCCAGCCAATCAAAACAGCACATTCATGCGCACCTGCTTGCTGGGTCACATGCGCAGGCGCAAAGCATTATTTCGTCATCAGCGCTATTTGTAGGTGCGCGCACCAAGTGCCAAGTTACATGCGCGCTGGATTCTTGTCTTGTCTTGAGTGACATTGTGACTCTGTGTTAGCCACTACACTTCGCCTGTAAATTCATGTTTCATGCACCCGTAAAATGTCTGTGTGTCTTTGTCTTTGTATGTTTGTTTATTTTTTTTTTACTGTATAATAATCACGTTTACACTTGAATTTGCAATTTGCAATACCTTTCAAATGCCATTTTGCCTAAAATGTACATTGTCTGCATGGCTTCTTTTTGATCTTGCCTATCATTTACTCTCAGTACTGATTATGATATAGCAATGTTCTGATACCAAATAATATTGCTCTTGTTAAGATCTCCAATAAGCGTTTGTTTTGATATTCTTTACAGTCACATCAATGTTTTCAATTTTTGCCTCCTCCCTAAGATTCATACCTTACTTTTGAAAACACTTTTAATATTTGTTTTTCATATTCTTTCGATCATGCATATAGGCTGCATCTATTGCGATGAACTTTAGAAAACAGCCATCACTTTTTCTATACATCAAATGTACATGCAATATTGTGAACGTGCTTATCCAGCGAGACGGTTTATAGATTAGAAAAAACCATGTGATAAATGATTTTTCCCCGAATGGATAATAGCTCCATTTATTCTTTTGTAATGTTTTAAACAATCTGGGAACACTGTCATCTACTTCTTCCACCAATGCCTTCGATTATATTTTTTTTTAATTCCTTGTGTGTTGGTTTTTTATATACTTTTTCTCCGTGAAAGACTCCGTCCTTCATTTATTTTTTTCTGTTCTACGCTCGATTCCAACGACTAGATCACAAGCTTTTCTATGATTTCTAAAATGTGGGAGTAAAAACAAAGTGCAATTATTGTGAAAGTCACCAGCGCTGGTTTTTTTTTAATGACATGTGTGGCTGTTTATATTCCTTTGGAAGATTGTTAGTAAGTTTTACAATGCTTCAAAAAATGATAAGCGCCGGCTCTCTCTTAGCTCTATTCTGATATTAAATGATTTGCTTATCTACTGAAATCTCTCATCTGCACGGTAATATCCCCCCCCCCTCTCTCTCTTTGTCAGTCAAGCCACCATACCTGCCTGTAGTTATCTGTCGCTCTGCAATTTTTTCCTCTATTGCAAGCAGAGAATCCTTAATTGTAAATCACGCCAAGATCAAACACAGCTCAGAATTCATTCACTTCTATTGCGAATTTATTTCAAATCATAATGTTCCCATATCAGTGACATCTGGAGGTTGAGTATCGAGATCTCGAGTTCAAGATTTATGTGTTGTGCGTTGTGTCAGTCCAAGTGGGCTTTATTTTCCTCTGTCTTGGGTTTACCAGAAAGCACTGGCATGAATGTCTTGCAAATCTAGTGTCTTTTATCTGTGCAGACTGCTGAAAAGACGACTCCACAGTGAGATGTGTTTGCCCCCCATATTTCTGACTTTAATTCCTCGCAGGAACCTTCCAAAACTCCAGCAAGAAGCTTTTCTTTCTCTGCTTGAAGAGCGGGCTATTATAAGAGAAGGGAATAGAAAGAAAAGAGAGGGGAAATTGAGCATTGATACAGAGGCGGTTGACTTTTGTTTCAAGTGCCTGGCATGCTCAATAACAGCAAGAGATGATATCAGATAGATCACATCCAGTTGATATTATTTTGTTTCGTTCGGGCAAGTCAGCTTTGAGGGCAATCTTTTATCAAAACAACTGTCTATAAGAGGAGATGGAAACGAATATTTTGTTTTGCATTTCATCAGGAACAGCTGACACTTCTTTCCTCATCATACACGTTAGAGACCTTTATCTTATGGATACCCGATCAATGAAATTGATCAACAAGAACCTGGAAAACTTAAGAACGGATTGCAAAATCATTAAGACATGCAGAGAGATGAAAGTACCCCCCTGGCCTGCCATCAAGGTAAAATAAGCTATACCTGAAGTCTTAGAAGCTTTCCTCATGACCCACTGATCATCAGAGTCGGCATGATTGCTCGCTGATGTAGTAGGTATATTCTTATCATTGACTGGGTGTTGATTTGTCAGGGATTTATGACATTGTGACTCGGAAATTTGGGCGAGGTGGAGCTGGATGGCCTGCCTTATTGCATCGCCGTCCGGCGATTTTGGCTTGAGGTGCAATCTCTGACCTCTTCTCTCCATCCAACGAAGACGCCGCAGTCTCTGAGTCGACAAGTCGGCCTGATCCTCCTCGTCATATTGAGGAACAGTTACTTTGTCACCCATTGCGGTGAAGGCCTGAATGGCTTGGGCGATTTCGGCTTGGTGGTCGGAGACCGGCCCGAGGGCAAGCCGTTCGTGTCGTAATGCCATCCTTTTAGCTCGGCGATCTCTTTGGGCTGACATCATGCAAGTGTTATCTGACTATACAGTTCAGAATCACTCGATGGAAGCACAAATCGCAAGGTTTCAAGATAATCTGCACTATGAAAGAACCAAGAGGAGCAGGAGAGTACCAAAAGTGTGTACTTTCAAGCACGCTAGATCATCAGTGAATGATGTTTGTTGTGCACTGTGTGCCAGGGAGATGGTATCCAGACAACGCGCCAGCCAATCAAAACAGCACATTCATGCGCACCTGCTTGCTGGGTCACATGCGCAGGCGCAAAGCATTATTTCGTCATCAGCGCTATTTGTAGGTGCGCGCACCAAGTGCCAAGTTACATGCGCGCTGGATTCTTGTCTTGTCTTGAGTGACATTGTGACTCTGTGTTAGCCACTACACTTCGCCTGTAAATTCATGTTTCATGCACCCGTAAAATGTCTGTGTGTCTTTGTCTTTGTATGTTTGTTTATTTTTTTTTTACTGTATAATAATCACGTTTACACTTGAATTTGCAATTTGCAATACCTTTCAAATGCCATTTTGCCTAAAATGTACATTGTCTGCATGGCTTCTTTTTGATCTTGCCTATCATTTACTCTCAGTACTGATTATGATATAGCAATGTTCTGATACCAAATAATATTGCTCTTGTTAAGATCTCCAATAAGCGTTTGTTTTGATATTCTTTACAGTCACATCAATGTTTTCAATTTTTGCCTCCTCCCTAAGATTCATACCTTACTTTTGAAAACACTTTTAATATTTGTTTTTCATATTCTTTCGATCATGCATATAGGCTGCATCTATTGCGATGAACTTTAGAAAACAGCCATCACTTTTTCTATACATCAAATGTACATGCAATATTGTGAACGTGCTTATCCAGCGAGACGGTTTATAGATTAGAAAAAACCATGTGATAAATGATTTTTCCCCGAATGGATAATAGCTCCATTTATTCTTTTGTAATGTTTTAAACAATCTGGGAACACTGTCATCTACTTCTTCCACCAATGCCTTCGATTATATTTTTTTTTTAATTCCTTGTGTGTTGGTTTTTTATATACTTTTTCTCCGTGAAAGACTCCGTCCTTCATTTATTTTTTTCTGTTCTACGCTCGATTCCAACGACTAGATCACAAGCTTTTCTATGATTTCTAAAATGTGGGAGTAAAAACAAAGTGCAATTATTGTGAAAGTCACCAGCGCTGGTTTTTTTTTAATGACATGTGTGGCTGTTTATATTCCTTTGGAAGATTGTTAGTAAGTTTTACAATGCTTCAAAAAATGATAAGCGCCGGCTCTCTCTTAGCTCTATTCTGATATTAAATGATTTGCTTATCTACTGAAATCTCTCATCTGCACGGTAATATCCCCCCCCCCCCCTCTCTCTCTTTGTCAGTCAAGCCACCATACCTGCCTGTAGTTATCTGTCGCTCTGCAATTTTTTCCTCTATTGCAAGCAGAGAATCCTTAATTGTAAATCACGCCAAGATCAAACACAGCTCAGAATTCATTCACTTCTATTGCGAATTTATTTCAAATCATAATGTTCCCATATCAGTGACATCTGGAGGTTGAGTATCGAGATCTCGAGTTCAAGATTTATGTGTTGTGCGTTGTGTCAGTCCAAGTGGGCTTTATTTTCCTCTGTCTTGGGTTTACCAGAAAGCACTGGCTTGAATGTCTTGCAAATCTAGTGTCTTTTATCTGTGCAGACTGCTGAAAAGACGACTCCACAGTGAGATGTGTTTGCCCCCCATATTTCTGACTTTAATTCCTCGCAGGAACCTTCCAAAACTCCAGCAAGAAGCTTTTCTTTCTCTGCTTGAAGAGCGGGCTATTATAAGAGAAGGGAATAGAAAGAAAAGAGAGGGGAAATTGAGCATTGATACAGAGGCGGTTGACTTTTGTTTCAAGTGCCTGGCATGCTCAATAACAGCAAGAGATGATATCAGATAGATCACATCCAGTTGATATTATTTTGTTTCGTTCGGGCAAGTCAGCTTTGAGGGCAATCTTTTATCAAAACAACTGTCTATAAGAGGAGATGGAAACGAATATTTTGTTTTGCATTTCATCAGGAACAGCTGACACTTCTTTCCTCATCATACACGTTAGAGACCTTTATCTTATGGATACCCGATCAATGAAATTGATCAACAAGAACCTGGAAAACTTAAGAACGGATTGCAAAATCATTAAGACATGCAGAGAGATGAAAGTACCCCCCTGGCCTGCCATCAAGGTAAAATAAGCTATACCTGAAGTCTTAGAAGCTTTCCTCATGACCCACTGATCATCAGAGTCGGCATGATTGCTCGCTGATGTAGTAGGTATATTCTTATCATTGACTGGGTGTTGATTTGTCAGGGATTTATGACATTGTGACTCGGAAATTTGGGCGAGGTGGAGCTGGATGGCCTGCCTTATTGCATCGCCGTCCGGCGATTTTGGCTTGAGGTGCAATCTCTGACCTCTTCTCTCCATCCAACGAAGACGCCGCAGTCTCTGAGTCGACAAGTCGGCCTGATCCTCCTCGTCATATTGAGGAACAGTTACTTTGTCACCCATTGCGGTGAAGGCCTGAATGGCTTGGGCGATTTCGGCTTGGTGGTCGGAGACCGGCCCGAGGGCAAGCCGTTCGTGTCGTAATGCCATCCTTTTAGCTCGGCGATCTCTTTGGGCTGACATCATGCAAGTGTTATCTGACTATACAGTTCAGAATCACTCGATGGAAGCACAAATCGCAAGGTTTCAAGATAATCTGCACTATATGAAAGAACCAAGAGGAGCAGGAGAGTACCAAAAGTGTGTACTTTCAAGCACGCTAGATCATCACAATCAAAACAGCACATTCATGCGCACCTGCTTGCTGGGTCACATGCGCAGGCGCAAAGCATTATTTCGTCATCAGCGCTATTTGTAGGTGCGCGCACCAAGTGCCAAGATACATACGCGCTGGATTCTTGTCTGTAAAGAAGGCCCACTACTGTGTTAGCCACTACACTTCGCCTATAAATTCATGTTTCATGCACCCGTAAAATGTCTGTGTGTCTTTGTCTTTGTATGTTTGGTTTTTTTTACTGTATAATAATCACGTTTACACTTGAATTTGCAATTTGCAATACCTTTCAAATGCCATTTTGCCTAAAATGTACATTGTCTGCATGGCTTCTTTTTGATCTTGCCTATCATTTACTCTCAGTACTGATTATGATATAGCAATGTTCTGATACCAAATAATATTGCTCTTGTTAAGATCTCCAATAAGCGTTTGTTTTGATATTCTTTACAGTCACATCAATGTTTTCAATTTTTGCCTCCTCCCTAAGATTCATACCTTACTTTTGAAAACACTTTTAATATTTGTTTTTCATATTCTTTCGATCATGCATATAGGCTGCATCTATTGCGATGAACTGTAGAAAACAGCCATCACTTTTTCTATACATCAAATGTACATGCAATATTGTGAACGTGCTTATCCAGCGAGAAGGTTTATAGATTAGAAAAAACCATGTGATAAATGATTTTTCCCCGAATGGATAATAGCTCCATTTATTCTTTTGTAATGTTTTAAACAATCTGGGAACACTGTCATCTACTTCTTCCACCAATGCCTTCGATTATATTTTTTTTTTTGAATTCCTTGTGTGTTGGTTTTTTATATACTTTTTCTCCGTGAAAGACTCCGTCCTTCATTTATTTTTTTTTTTGTTCTACGCTCGATTCCAACGACTAGATCACAAGCTTTTCTATGATTTCTACAATGTGGGTGTGGCTGTTTATATTCCTTTGGAAGATTGTTAGTAAGTTTTACAATGCTTCAAAAAATGATAAGCGCCGGCTCTCTCTTAGCTCTATTCTGATATTAAATGATTTGCTTATCTACTGAAATCTCTCATCTGCACGGTAATATCCCCCCCCCCCTCTCTCTCTCTTTGTCAGTCAAGCCACCATACCTGCCTGTAGTTATCTGTCGCTCTGCAATTTTTTTCTCTATTGCAAGCAGAGAATCCTTAATTGTAAATCACGCCAAGATCAAACACAGCTCAGAATTCATTCACTTCTATTGCGAATTTATTTCAAATCATAATGTTCCATATCAGTGACATCTGGAGGTTGAGTATCGAGATCTCGAGTTCAAGATTTATGTGTTGTGCGTTGTGTCAGTCCAAGTGGGCTTTATTTTCCTCTGTCTTGGGTTTGCTAGAAAGCACTGGCTTGAATGTCTTGCAAATCTAGTGTCTTTTATCTGTGCAGATTGCTGAAAAGACGACTCCACATTATTTCGTCATCAGCGCTATTTGTAGGTGCGCGCACCAAGTGCCAAGATACATACGCGCTGGATTCTTGTCTGTAAAGAAGGCCCACTACTGTGTTAGCCACTACACTTCGCCTATAAATTCATGTTTCATGCACCCGTAAAATGTCTGTGTGTCTTTGTCTTTGTATGTTTGGTTTTTTTTACTGTATAATAATCACGTTTACACTTGAATTTGCAATTTGCAATACCTTTCAAATGCCATTTTGCCTAAAATGTACATTGTCTGCATGGCTTCTTTTTGATCTTGCCTATCATTTACTCTCAGTACTGATTATGATATAGCAATGTTCTGATACCAAATAATATTGCTCTTGTTAAGATCTCCAATAAGCGTTTGTTTTGATATTCTTTACAGTCACATCAATGTTTTCAATTTTTGCCTCCTCCCTAAGATTCATACCTTACTTTTGAAAACACTTTTAATATTTGTTTTTCATATTCTTTCGATCATGCATATAGGCTGCATCTATTGCGATGAACTGTAGAAAACAGCCATCACTTTTTCTATACATCAAATGTACATGCAATATTGTGAACGTGCTTATCCAGCGAGAAGGTTTATAGATTAGAAAAAACCATGTGATAAATGATTTTTCCCCGAATGGATAATAGCTCCATTTATTCTTTTGTAATGTTTTAAACAATCTGGGAACACTGTCATCTACTTCTTCCACCAATACCTTCGATTATATTTTTTTTTTTGAATTCCTTGTGTGTTGGTTTTTTATATACTTTTTCTCCGTGAAAGACTCCGTCCTTCATTTATTTTTTTTTTTGTTCTACGCTCGATTCCAACGACTAGATCACAAGCTTTTCTATGATTTCTACAATGTGGGAGTAAAAACAAAGTGCAATTATTGTGAAAGTCACCAGCGCTGGTTTTTTTTTTATGACATGTGTGGCTGTTTATATTCCTTTGGAAGATTGTTAGTAAGTTTTACAATGCTTCAAAAAATGATAAGCGCCGGCTCTCTCTTAGCTCTATTCTGATATTAAATGATTTGCTTATCTACTGAAATCTCTCATCTGCACGGTAATATCCCCCCCCCCTCTCTCTCTTTGTCAGTCAAGCCACCATACCTGCCTGTAGTTATCTGTCGCTCTGCAATTTTTTTCTCTATTGCAAGCAGAGAATCCTTAATTGTAAATCACGCCAAGATCAAACACAGCTCAGAATTCATTCACTTCTATTGCGAATTTATTTCAAATCATAATGTTCCCATATCAGTGACATCTGGAGGTTGAGTATCGAGATCTCGAGTTCAAGATTTATGTGTTGTGCGTTGTGTCAGTCCAAGTGGGCTTTATTTTCCTCTGTCTTGGGTTTGCTAGAAAGCACTGGCTTGAATGTCTTGCAAATCTAGTGTCTTTTATCTGTGCAGATTGCTGAAAAGACGACTCCACAGTGAGATGTGTTTGCCCCCCATATTTCTGACTTTAATTCCTCGCAGGAACCTTCCAAAACTCCAGCAAGAAGCTTTTCTTTCTCTGCTTGAAGAGCGGGCTATTATAAGAGAAGGGAATAGAAAGAAAAGAGAGGGGAAATTGAGCATTGATACAGAGGCGGTTGACTTTTGTTTCAAGTGCCTGGCATGCTCAATAACAGCAAGAGATGATATCAGATAGATCACATCCAGTTGATATTATTTTGTTTCGTTCGGGCAAGTCAGCTTTGAGGGCAATCTTTTATCAAAACAACTGTCTATAAGAGGAGATGGAAACGAATATTTTGTTTTGCATTTCATCAGGAACAGCTGACACTTCTTTCCTCATCATACACGTTAGAGACCTTTATCTTATGGATACCCGATCAATGAAATTGATCAACAAGAACCTGGAAAACTTAAGAACGGATTGCAAAATCATTAAGACATGCAGAGAGATGAAAGTACCCCCCTGGCCTGCCATCAAGGTAAAATAAGCTAATACCTGAAGTCTTAGAAGCTTTCCTCATGACCCACTGATCATCAGAGTCGGCATGATTGCTCGCTGATGTAGTAGGTATATTCTTATCATTGACTGGGTGTTGATTTGTCAGGGATTTATGACATTGTGACTCGGAAATTTGGGCGAGGTGGAGCTGGATGGCCTGCCTTATTGCATCGCCGTCCGGCGATTTTGGCTTGAGGTGCAATCTCTGACCTCTTCTCTCCATCCAACGAAGACGCCGCAGTCTCTGAGTCGACAAGTCGGCCTGATCCTCCTCGTCATATTGAGGAACAGTTACTTTGTCACCCATTGCGGTGAAGGCCTGAATGGCTTGGGCGATTTCGGCTTGGTGGTCGGAGACCGGCCCGAGGGCAAGCCGTTCGTGTCGTAATGCCATCCTTTTAGCTCGGCGATCTCTTTGGGCTGACATCATGCAAGTGTTATCTGACTATACAGTTCAGAATCACTCGATGGAAGCACAAATCGCAAGGTTTCAAGATAATCTGCACTATGAAAGAACCAAGAGGAGCAGGAGAGTACCAAAAGTGTGTACTTTCAAGCACGCTAGATCATCAGTGAATGATGTTTGTTGTGCACTGTGTGCCAGGGAGATGGTATCCAGACAACGCGCCAGCCAATCAAAACAGCACATTCATGCGCACCTGCTTGCTGGGTCACATGCGCAGGCGCAAAGCATTATTTCGTCATCAGCGCTATTTGTAGGTGCGCGCACCAAGTGCCAAGTTACATGCGCGCTGGATTCTTGTCTTGTCTTGAGTGACATTGTGACTCTGTGTTAGCCACTACACTTCGCCTGTAAATTCATGTTTCATGCACCCGTAAAATGTCTGTGTGTCTTTGTCTTTGTATGTTTGTTTATTTTTTTTTTACTGTATAATAATCACGTTTACACTTGAATTTGCAATTTGCAATACCTTTCAAATGCCATTTTGCCTAAAATGTACATTGTCTGCATGGCTTCTTTTTGATCTTGCCTATCATTTACTCTCAGTACTGATTATGATATAGCAATGTTCTGATACCAAATAATATTGCTCTTGTTAAGATCTCCAATAAGCGTTTGTTTTGATATTCTTTACAGTCACATCAATGTTTTCAATTTTTGCCTCCTCCCTAAGATTCATACCTTACTTTTGAAAACACTTTTAATATTTGTTTTTCATATTCTTTCGATCATGCATATAGGCTGCATCTATTGCGATGAACTTTAGAAAACAGCCATCACTTTTTCTATACATCAAATGTACATGCAATATTGTGAACGTGCTTATCCAGCGAGACGGTTTATAGATTAGAAAAAACCATGTGATAAATGATTTTTCCCCGAATGGATAATAGCTCCATTTATTCTTTTGTAATGTTTTAAACAATCTGGGAACACTGTCATCTACTTCTTCCACCAATGCCTTCGATTATATATTTTTTTTAATTCCTTGTGTGTTGGTTTTTTATATACTTTTTCTCCGTGAAAGACTCCGTCCTTCATTTATTTTTTTCTGTTCTACGCTCGATTCCAACGACTAGATCACAAGCTTTTCTATGATTTCTAAAATGTGGGAGTAAAAACAAAGTGCAATTATTGTGAAAGTCACCAGCGCTGGTTTTTTTTTAATGACATGTGTGGCTGTTTATATTCCTTTGGAAGATTGTTAGTAAGTTTTACAATGCTTCAAAAAATGATAAGCGCCGGCTCTCTCTTAGCTCTATTCTGATATTAAATGATTTGCTTATCTACTGAAATCTCTCATCTGCACGGTAATATCCCCCCCCCTCTCTCTCTCTTTGTCAGTCAAGCCACCATACCTGCCTGTAGTTATCTGTCGCTCTGCAATTTTTTCCTCTATTGCAAGCAGAGAATCCTTAATTGTAAATCACGCCAAGATCAAACACAGCTCAGAATTCATTCACTTCTATTGCGAATTTATTTCAAATCATAATGTTCCCATATCAGTGACATCTGGAGGTTGAGTATCGAGATCTCGAGTTCAAGATTTATGTGTTGTGCGTTGTGTCAGTCCAAGTGGGCTTTATTTTCCTCTGTCTTGGGTTTACCAGAAAGCACTGGCTTGAATGTCTTGCAAATCTAGTGTCTTTTATCTGTGCAGACTGCTGAAAAGACGACTCCACAGTGAGATGTGTTTGCCCCCCATATTTCTGACTTTAATTCCTCGCAGGAACCTTCCAAAACTCCAGCAAGAAGCTTTTCTTTCTCTGCTTGAAGAGCGGGCTATTATAAGAGAAGGGAATAGAAAGAAAAGAGAGGGGAAATTGAGCATTGATACAGAGGCGGTTGACTTTTGTTTCAAGTGCCTGGCATGCTCAATAACAGCAAGAGATGATATCAGATAGATCACATCCAGTTGATATTATTTTGTTTCGTTCGGGCAAGTCAGCTTTGAGGGCAATCTTTTATCAAAACAACTGTCTATAAGAGGAGATGGAAACGAATATTTTGTTTTGCATTTCATCAGGAACAGCTGACACTTCTTTCCTCATCATACACGTTAGAGACCTTTATCTTATGGATACCCGATCAATGAAATTGATCAACAAGAACCTGGAAAACTTAAGAACGGATTGCAAAATCATTAAGACATGCAGAGAGATGAAAGTACCCCCCTGGCCTGCCATCAAGGTAAAATAAGCTATACCTGAAGTCTTAGAAGCTTTCCTCATGACCCACTGATCATCAGAGTCGGCATGATTGCTCGCTGATGTAGTAGGTATATTCTTATCATTGACTGGGTGTTGATTTGTCAGGGATTTATGACATTGTGACTCTAAAATTTGGGCGAGGTGGAGCTGGATGGCCTGCCTTATTGCATCGCCGTCCGGCGATTTTGGCTTGAGGTGCAATCTCTGACCTCTTCTCTCCATCCAACGAAGACGCCGCAGTCTCTGAGTCGACAAGTCGGCCTGATCCTCCTCGTCATATTGAGGAACAGTTACTTTGTCACCCATTGCGGTGAAGGCCTGAATGGCTTGGGCGATTTCGGCTTGGTGGTCGGAGACCGGCCCGAGGGCAAGCCGTTCGTGTCGTAATGCCATCCTTTTAGCTCGGCGATCTCTTTGGGCTGACATCATGCAAGTGTTATCTGACTATACAGTTCAGAATCACTCGATGGAAGCACAAATCGCAAGGTTTCAAGATAATCTGCACTATATGAAAGAACCAAGAGGAGCAGGAGAGTACCAAAAGTGTGTACTTTCAAGCGCGCTAGATCATCAGTGAATGATGTTCATGTGCACTGTGTGCCAGGGAGATGGTATCCAGACAACGCGCCAGCCAATCAAAACAGCACATTCATGCGCACCTGCTTGCTGGGTCACATGCGCAGGCGCAAAGCATTATTTCGTCATCAGCGCTATTTGTAGGTGCGCGCACCAAGTGCCAAGTTACATGCGCGCTGGATTCTTGTCTTGTCTTGAGTGACATTGTGACTCTGTGTTAGCCACTACACTTCGCCTGTAAATTCATGTTTCATGCACCCGTAAAATGTCTGTGTGTCTTTGTCTTTGTATGTTTGTTTATTTTTTTTTTTACTGTATAATAATCACGTTTACACTTGAATTTGCAATTTGCAATACCTTTCAAATGCCATTTTGCCTAAAATGTACATTGTCTGCATGGCTTCTTTTTGATCTTGCCTATCATTTACTCTCAGTACTGATTATGATATAGCAATGTTCTGATACCAAATAATATTGCTCTTGTTAAGATCTCCAATAAGCGTTTGTTTTGATATTCTTTACAGTCACATCAATGTTTTCAATTTTTGCCTCCTCGCTAAGATTCATACCTTACTTTTGAAAACACTTTTAATATTTGTTTTTCATATTCTTTCGATCATGCATATAGGCTGCATCTATTGCGATGAACTGTAGAAAACAGCCATCACTTTTTCTATACATCAAAATGTACATGCAATATTGTGAATGTGCTTATCCAGCGAGACGGTTTATAGATTAGAAAAAACCATTTGATAAATGATTTTTCCCCGAATGGATAATAGCTCCATTTATTCTTTTGTAATGTTTTAAACAATCTGGGAACACTGTCATCTACTTCTTCCACCAATGCCTTCGATTATATTTTTTTTTGAATTCCTTGTGTGTTGGTTTTCTATATACTTTTTCTCCGTGAAAGACTCCGTCCTTCATTTATTTTTTTTTTGTTCTACGCTCGATTCCAACGACTAGATCACAAGCTTTTCTATGATTTCTAAAATGTGGGAGTAAAAACAAAGTGCAATTATTGTGAAAGTCACCAGCGCTGGTTTTTTTTTTTTTTTATGACATGTGTGGCTGTTTATATTCCTTTGGAAGATTGTTAGTAAGTTTTACAATGCTTCAAAAAATGATAAGCGCCGGCTCTCTCTTAGCTCTATTCTGATATTAAATGATTTGCTTATCTACTGAAATCTCTCATCTGCACGGTAATATCCCCCCTCTCTCTCTTTGTCAGTCAAGCCACCATACCTGCCTGTAGTTATCTGTCGCTCTGCAATTTTTTTCTCTATTGCAAGCAGAGAATCATTAATTGTAAATCACGCCAAGATCAAACACAGCTCAGAATTCATTCACTTCTATTGCGAATTTATTTCAAATCATAATGTTCCCATATCAGTGACATCTGGAGGTTGAGTATCGAGATCTCGAGTTCAAGATTTATGTGTTGTGCGTTGTGTCAGTCCAAGTGGGCTTTATTTTCCTCTGTCTTGGGTTTGCCAGAAAGCACTGGCTTGAATGTCTTGCAAATCTAGTGTCTTTTATCTGTGCAGACTGCTGAAAAGACGACTCCACAGTGAGATGTGTTTGCCCCCCATATTTCTGACTTTAATTCCTCGCAGGAACCTTCCAAAACTCCAGCAAGAAGCTTTTCTTTCTCTGCTTGAAGAGCGGGCTATTATAAGAGAAGGGAATAGAAAGAAAAGAGAGGGGAAATTGAGCATTGATACAGAGGCGGTTGACTTTTGTTTCAAGTGCCTGGCATGCTCAATAACAGCAAGAGATGATATCAGATAGATCACATCCAGTTGATATTATTTTGTTTCGTTCGGGCAAGTCAGCTTTGAGGGCAATCTTTTATCAAAACAACTGCCTATAAGAGGAGATGGAAACGAATATTTTGTTTTGCATTTCAACAGGAACAGCTGACACTTCTTTCCTCATCATACACGTTAGAGACCTTTATCTTATGGATACCCGATCAATGAAATTGATCAACAAGAACCTGGAAAACTTAAGAACGGATTGCAAAATCATTAAGACATGCAGAGAGATGAAAGTACCCCCCTGGCCTGCCATCAAGGTAAAATAAGCTAATACCTGAAGTCTTAGAAGCTTTCCTCATGACCCACTGATCATCAGAGTCGGCATGATTGCTCGCTGATGTAGTAGGTATATTCTTATCATTGACTGGGTGTTGATTTGTCAGGGATTTATGACATTGTGACTCTAAAATTTGGGCGAGGTGGAGCTGGATGGCCTGCCTTATTGCATCGCCGTCCGGCGATTTTGGCTTGAGGTGCAATCTCTGACCTCTTCTCTCCATCCAACGAAGACGCCGCAGTCTCTGAGTCGACAAGTCGGCCTGATCCTCCTCGTCATGAATGATACATGAAGAGGGTATGACAATTTTTTTTTCATTGCTCCAGTCTTATGAGTGGAGCCACCTGGAAAATATTCCAGACATCAATGAGAAATACTCTGTTTTTATATCTCATTTTATGACCCTGTACGATGAGTGCTTTCCTATAAAGAAACTTGATAAAAAAAAATATGAGAAAAAACAAACTTGGTTTAACAGCCATCTGAAGAAGTTGTGTAAAAAGAAATACATTTTGTACCGTAAATACATCAAGAATCCTACAATGTACAGAAAAGAGATTTACGTCAAATATAGAAATTTTGTGAATAATGAAATACGACGTGTTAAGCGGGAATATTATCATGGTATTTTTGATAGAGTAAAAAATGACCAAAAAGGTACATGGAAGGCGATTAACGAAGTCTTGAATACATCGAAGTCTAAAACTACATGTGCAAGTATTATGAAAGAAGGTGTTCTGATTGAGGATAAAGAAAACATTGTGAATTTATTCAATGATTATTTTAGTAATATTGGTTCTGAGTTGGTTAGAAATATGCCCCCGTGTTCTATGAATAATGATTTTTCAGAGTATTTAAGACCGAGAGTATTACATACTATGTTTTTTAACCCCATTTCTGAATCTGATTTGATTACAGCTGTATTAAGTATAAAGGATAATAAGAGTTCAGGGCATGATGGCATAGAAGCATTTATTGTCAAAAAATGCATTCATTTGATTGCATCCCCATTATGCCATATTTTCAATACTTCAATTGAAAAAGGTGTTTTCCCAAGTGATATGAAAATCGCAAAAGTTATCCCAATCTTTAAATCTGGGGATAATCGTCTTTGTTCTAATTATAGACCAATTTCTATTTTGTCCATTTTTTCAAAGGTTTTCGAAAAGTTGGTACACAAACGATTGATCTCATTCTTGGAAAAAAATGCAATCCTGTATCAAGGGCAATTTGGTTTCAGACAAGGATATAGCACATTTATGGCCCTTTTAGAATTTGTCAATAATGCTACTTTGGCTTTTGAAGAAAAAAACATTGTTATTGGATTATTCTTAGACTTATCAAAAGCCTTTGATACTATTGATCACAAAATTCTGATAAGTAAAATGTATCATTATGGAATTAGAGGCAATGTGTTAAACTGGTTTGAAAGTTATTTGTTAAACAGAAAACAATATGTGTTTATTGATAATCATACTTCACAATTTCAACATATCAATGTTGGTGTCCCACAAGGATCAGTGTTAGGTCCATTACTCTTTTTGCTTTATGTAAATGACCTGGCTTTTGTAAGTGATGTTTTAAAGCCCATTATATTTGCTGATGACACAAACATCTTTCTGTCAGGCAAGGATATCCATGATATGAATGTTGTATTCAATGCAGAACTTGAAAAGGTGTATTCCTGGTTTTTATCCAACAAACTCACTATTAATTTTGAAAAAACAAATTTTATGATATTTAGACCTCAGCAATTACAGCTAGATACAGCTTTGTTTGATTTATCCATTAATGACCAAAAAATAAGTAATGTTAAAAAAATAAAGTTTCTTGGTGTCATTATTGACGAACATCTCACATGGAAAGATCAAGTGCAAAATATTTCAGGTAAAATAGCAAAAGCAGTGGGTATTTTAAACAGATTGAAGAGTTTGCTTCCTCTTCGAATTATGTTAAATATTTATAATACCTTGGTTTTGCCACATCTTTCATATTGTACTGTTGTATGGGGAAACTGCTCTAAATATCTTTTGGACAGATTGCTTGTTTTGCAGAAACGTGCAGTCCGTTGTGTCTCAAACTCTCACTTTTTAGCTCCAACAAACCCTTTGTTTGAGAAATTGAAGGTTTTAAAGGTCTTAGATTTGTATACATTGCAGGCAGCATGCTTCATGTACAAATTTTCTAGGGATTTACTGCCTGATGTTTTTAAAGAGTATTTTATTTGTAATAACAAAGTTAATTTGTATAGAACTAGAAACTCTGATAAATTGTATGTACCATTTTACCGTCTTAGCCTGTCAAGAAAGTCAATAAGGTATACAGGCCCAAAAATATGGAACTCAATTACCCCCAGTTTGAAATCATGCCCCACCATTTCATCATTCAAAAGACAGTTTAAGTTACAGTTGATTAATGCATACCGGTATTGTTCATAGAACTGTACTGTGTCTATACAGTGCACTGGCTGATTCTCGGCATGTGTTGTTCTGTGTTCTCTGTTCGGGCGCCTGCTCGGTGACCTTCACCCCGGCGCGCTGGCGGGGTGCGCGCGCCGGGGTGGGGGTCGCCGGGCGGCCGCCTCGGGTGGAGGATGTAGGGTGGTACAGGTTGGGAATCGCGCGCGTGCCTGTGGTGATAATGATCGGAGCCTTCTACATTCATTGTACAATGTATTACAATTATTCTTTTACACTGTACTCCGTACATGTATCGTAATGGAGAGCTCTGATCATGTTGGAAGTGGTGCGCCCTCAGTGGCGGGGCGCGGCTCACGATATTGCTTGGCATAAATGTACACACTGAAGAATCACGATTATACAGCTGCACACCATATTCAATGATACTCGGTATTACGATGATATGTATTTTTTTTTTTTTTTTGTCTTTGTCGATTCTTATAGAATATTATATGCTCAAACCATATATATATTTCTTAAATTGCATTCAATGATAATTCTTGCCCATTTTTGTCCCACCCTTTTTATGGTTGTTTTTGGTATGTCGTGGTTCCTTCCTTTTGGATGTGCTTTTTTTTCTTCTTCTTCTTCTTCTTCTTGCCCCTATTTATTGCAAATCCAGTTCTTTTTTATGCGACTCATGATTTATGTAACAGTGTATAACGACATACAGTTTTAATATTGTATATTTGCTCAGGGGATCAGCCTCGAAAGGCCAATGGCCTACTGCTGATCTCCTCCACCATTTATTTTAATTGTTATGTCAATCTGGAACACACACTTTTTAACTTTTAACTGTGATTATGTATTTATCCAAAATAATTTTTGGTTTGTATGTATGTATTAGAACTGATTGATTGTGTATTTATATGTTTTTACCTGAACTGTGGAAATAAACTGAATTGAATTGAGGAACAGTTACTTTGTCACCCATTGCGGTGAAGGCCTGAATGGCTTGGGCGATTTCGGCTTGGTGGTCGGAGACCGGCCCGAGGGCAAGCCGTTCGTGTCGTAATGCCATCCTTTTAGCTCGGCGATCTCTTTGGGCTGACATCATGCAAGTGTTATCTGACTATACAGTTCAGAATCACTCGATGGAAGCACAAATCGCAAGGTTTCAAGATAATCTGCACTATATGAAAGAACCAAGAGGAGCAGGAGAGTACCAAAAGTGTGTACTTTCAAGCACGCTAGATCATCAGTGAATGATGTTCATGTGCACTGTGTGCCAGGGAGATGGTATCCAGACAACGCGCCAGCCAATCAAAACAGCACATTCATGCGCACCTGCTTGCTGGGTCACATGCGCAGGCGCAAAGCATTATTTCGTCATCAGCGCTATTTGTAGGTGCGCGCACCAAGTGCCAAGTTACATGCGCGCTGGATTCTTGTCTTGTCTTGAGTGACATTGTGACTCTGTGTTAGCCACTACACTTCGCCTGTAAATTCATGTTTCATGCACCCGTAAAATGTCTGTGTGTCTTTGTCTTTGTATGTTTGTTTATTTTTTTTTTACTGTATAATAATCACGTTTACACTTGAATTTGCAATTTGCAATACCTTTCAAATGCCATTTTGCCTAAAATGTACATTGTCTGCATGGCTTCTTTTTGATCTTGCCTATCATTTACTCTCAGTACTGATTATGATATAGCAATGTTCTGATACCAAATAATATTGCTCTTGTTAAGATCTCCAATAAGCGTTTGTTTTGATATTCTTTACAGTCACATCAATGTTTTCAATTTTTGCCTCCTCCCTAAGATTCATACCTTACTTTTGAAAACACTTTTAATATTTGTTTTTCATATTCTTTCGATCATGCATATTATAGGCTGCATCTATTGCGATGAACTGTAGAAAACAGCCATCACTTTTTCTATACATCAAATGTACATGCAATATTGTGAACGTGCTTATCCAGCGAGACGGTTTATAGATTAGAAAAAACCATGTGATAAATGATTTTTCCCCGAATGGATAATAGCTCCATTTATTCTTTTGTAATGTTTTAAACAATCTGGGAACACTGTCATCTACTTCTTCCACCAATGCCTTCGATTATATTTTTTTTTGAATTCCTTGTGTGTTGGTTTTTTATATAGTTTTTCTCCGTGAAAGACTCCGTCCTTCATTTATTTTTTTTCTGTTCTACGCTCGATTCCAACGACTAGATCACAAGCTTTTCTATGATTTCTAAAATGTGGGAGTAAAAACAAAGTGCAATTATTGTGAAAGTCACCAGCGCTGGTTTTTTTTTTATGACATGTGTGGCTGTTTATATTCCTTTGGAAGATTGTTAGTAAGTTTTACAATGCTTCAAAAAATGATAAGCGCCGGCTCTCTCTTAGCTCTATTCTGATATTAAATGATTTGCTTATCTACTGAAATCTCTCATCTGCACGGTAATATCCCCCCCCCCCCTCTCTCTCTCTTTGTCAGTCAAGCCACCATACCTGCCTGTAGTTATCTGTCGCTCTGCAATTTTTTTCTCTATTGCAAGCAGAGAATCCTTAATTGTAAATCACGCCAAGATCAAACACAGCTCAGAATTCATTCACTTCTATTGCGAATTTATTTCAAATCATAATGTTCCCATATCAGTGACATCTGGAGGTTGAGTATCGAGATCTCGAGTTCAAGATTTATGTGTTGTGCGTTGTGTCAGTCCAAGTGGGCTTTATTTTCCTCTGTCTTGGGTTTGCCAGAAAGCACTGGCTTGAATGTCTTGCAAATCTAGTGTCTTTTATCTGTGCAGACTGCTGAAAAGACGACTCCACAGTGAGATGTGTTTGCCCCCCATATTTCTGACTTTAATTCCTCGCAGGAACCTTCCAAAACTCCAGCAAGAAGCTTTTCTTTCTCTGCTTGAAGAGCGGGCTATTATAAGAGAAGGGAATAGAAAGAAAAGAGAGGGGAAATTGAGCATTGATACAGAGGCGGTTGACTTTTGTTTCAAGTGTCTGGCATGCTCAATAGCAGCAAGAGATGATATCAGATATAGTGAACCGGTGTTAGTAAATCCTATCCTTCGATTCAAGCTATTCGCGCGCCCTCGAAAACGAGCCCCGAATACTAGTACCCGAATAGTAGGCCTATGCTTCTATGTGAACGCAGCTATTAAGGCTCCATTTATTCTTTTGCAATGTTTTAAACAATCTACATCTACTTATTCCACCAGTGCCTTCGATATCTTTTTGAAATCCTTGTGCGTTGGTCTTTTATATACTTTTCTCCTTGAAAGACTCCTCCTTTATTTTTTTTTTCTGTTTTTAATACTTAACGCTCGATTCCAAGAGATTACAAGCTTTTAATTCTATAATTTGCAAAATGTGGGAGAAAAAAACAAAACGCAATTATTGTGAAAGTCACCAGCGCCATTTTTTCATGATATGTTTGACTGTTTATAATCCTTTGGAAGATGGTTAGTAATTTCACAATGATTCAAAATGATAAACGCCTTTTTCTCAGCTCTATTCTGATATTAAATGATTTGCTTCTCCATTTCAATCTCTCAGCTACATTGTAATATTTCCTCTCTCTCTCTTTGTCAGTCAAGCCGCCATACTTGCCTATGTTATCTATCGCACTGCATTTTTTTACTATTTCGAGCAGAGTATCCCTAATTGTAAAATCACGCCAAATTCAAACATAAAACAGAATTCATTCACTTCTATTGTAGAACGAATTTCTTTCAAATCACAATGTTCCTATATCAGTGACATAAGGTCTGGAGGTTGAGTATCGAGATCTCGAGTTCAAGATTTATGTGTTGTGCGTTGTGTCAGTCCAAGTGGACTTTATATTTTCCTAGGTCTTGGCTTTACCAGAAGGCAATGGCTTGAATGTCTTGCAAATCTAGTGTCTTTTATCTGTGCAGACTGCTGAAAAGACGACTCCACAGTGAGATGTGTTTGCCCCCCCTCCCCCATATTTCTGACTTTAATTCCTCGCAGGAATCTTCCAAAACTCCAGCAAGAAGCTTTTCTTTCTCTGCTTGATGAAGAGCGGACTATTATAAGAGAAGGGAATAGAAAGAAAAGAGAGGGGAAATTGAGCATTGATACAAAGGCGGTTGACTCTTGTTTCAAGTGCCTGGCATGCTCAATAACACTGCAAGAGATGATATCAGATTGATCAATATTAATTATCCAGTTTGCATTATTTTGTTTCGTTCGGGCAAGTCAGCTTTTTGAAGGCATTCTTTTATCAAAACCACTGGCTAAGAATATTTTGTTTTGCATTTGATCAGGAACGGCTGACACTCTTCCCTCATTATACACGTTAGAGACCTTTACCTTATCGAGACCCGATCACTGAAATTGATCAACGAAATCTGGAAAACTTACAAACGGATTCGAAAATCATGAAGACATGCAGAGAGATCGATGAAAGTATACCGCATGGCCTGTAAAGTATAAAAATAAGCCATACCTGACGTCTTAAGCTTTCCTCATGACCCACTGATCATCAGAGTCGGCATGATTGGTCGCTGATGTAGCAGGTACTGAAGATGTTCTTATCATTGACTGGGTGTTGATTTGTCAGGCCCATCGCAGTGTTTGATTCATTATTTTTCCACTTTTTGTATCGTATTAGTTCTATGTGTTTTTATCCGTGCACGAACATGTTGAACAACAGCCATTGGCTGAATCTTTGTTGCATAAATGAAATGCAAGGTCGGATTTGGAGGGCTAATTGGTGGTTCACTTGAACTCAGCTTTTCACAGCTTCTCCCAAAATCACAATCACAATCACAATCAGAACAAAGTTGAAGAGATTACATAACTTCGATTCAGTAATAGATGTGACAACAGCTTCGGCGAAGTGCCAGCATAGACTCTTCCTCAGTCCCTCACATCAGATAGTAACATAAATGAGCTGAAAATATCATGAGAACTCCTGGTTATTACGCCTAACAGACTGTTACGTATCCTGAAATTAGCCGACAGAATGCTAGCTACGCATACGTCCACGCACGCATAACGCACAGACTAAAAGCTCGATCTCAGTGTTCCGGTAAGGTGCTAATTGTGTAACTTTGTGACGAAGAAATCGAAATGGCGACAGCGTTGAGGAGTTCGCTTGCCCTTCTTCAAAGGCAAAATTTAGCGACATCTTGTCAAGTAAGTACTGTATTCGTGGAACTGTATCATAACCTGTGTTTGAGCTGATGCGATTGGTTTCAGCTTCGTGGTAAATTTTCACTTAGACTGTGTCAGTCTGTAACAGTTACTAGATCTAGTTATATAACTTCATAAGTGCGACCAGCTACAGCCAGCCAGCCCCAGCACGAAGCTCCCACAAGAAGGAGCGCCCGGGGTTACAACTAATTAATGGTGCCTACCTGGCCTTTTGGCCAGCATCACTGCACTGTGTGTCTGTAAAGAAGGACTGATCATCGATCAGTGCCTTCTTACCATGATAAAATTTATCTACAATAGCGTCTAGAAGCTAACGTTAGAGGTAATTAAGTGGATATCTGCTGATTAATGGCACATGCACTGGAAAAAAAAAAATCTTGTCAACATTCAGTATCAGATCGGTCAAGCTGTTTCTCAAAAGTCTTCATCGTCTTCTTGAAATCTGCTTCCATTTTACTCCTCGAGTCATACCCTTGGCTATTCCTGGCTTAAACAGAAAGAACTGTGTGTCCAGTGACGTCCAGAGGAGTCTTATTTTGGCATAATCGTGATATAGTCCCCACCTCGGGTATAACGTCACCAGTGGGGACTAGTAATAGAATCCCCCTTGCACACAACTATGGGCCATTCTCAGATTAAGCGTTCAATTCCATGTGAGTAAAACCGAAAAATCAACCACAAAGTAATACATTCAAAGATGTGTTTTTGGTAACTTCAAAACCGGTCAAATACGAAACAAAAAGTGGAACATTCTAAATGATGGCCATTCATTGAGTAAAAATGAATTGAAATAGAGCATCATATATGATTTTTGATCGCCAATCAGATACGTTACCGCACATTTACATGTTGTAATGGACTCCTAACTTTGAATTAAATTCATTGTTTTGATCCAATTTCTGTTCAGAAAAAGACATCTGTCCCCCCTAAAGATATTGGGTTTTTTCAAGAGGTAAAGACGTTGTCATCCCTTGCTAATTGGTCGAAATTATTTCTGTGTCGTAGGTTGAAATATGTTTTTTGCTGAAATGAAATATAATCTTAAGATTCACTTTGTATTTTTAACAAACTTCGCTTACAAATAAAGTTTCGAATGCCACAAATCATGCAAAGGGAACGATCCGATCTGGAATTTGCACAGGAAACAAATATGAATTGCTTTCACAGGGAAATAACTATTGAAAAACATCGAATTGCCTTTGGTAACGTATCTGGTAAAATATGACTAATAATTTTAGTTGTGTATTAAGTAACAAATATCACCTAGAAAAATATCACCTATTTAATTATTTACCTTATGAATTGATGTAAAAATGAATGATGTAAGCCCAAATTAAGCATTTTAAACATTGTACGTAATATTTAAACTATGAAATGTAGGGCAAGTCCAAGATAATGCGCACGTTACGTATGGGACATTCAGAGACTTTTATGACCTGAAAAATAGTGTTAATGGCCTTTGATCATATTGAACTTCATCATGGTGACTGATATCTAGAAGAAGTATAATCATGTAAAAAATGGAGAAAAATGACCGTCACAATTATATTCTAGAAGAGAAAATAAGTGCCGTTACGTATGGGACCAGAAAAATTTTGTTTTTTTGAACATTTTTTTCAACCTCAAAACTCTCTGAAAGTATATCATTCTACAACTTGTAACTCACTGTGATGAAAGTCACAACACTCAAGATTATCACAGGTAAGTTTCATGTCATGAGGCAAAAAGCTCTAATTACAGGTTCTAATTAACGACAGACTCGACGTGTTACGTATGGGACAGTTACGTATGGGACAGTTTGTCCCCCATTCATTTAGTGTGTGAAGAACCATCTTTATGGGTATTTTGCATATTTATTGAAGTAAAATCAGTTGAAACTACTCAAGTACTGATCCAGATTGTCAAGGAAACAATATTCCCCAAATATTCATCATCATAATCATATTCATTCATATCTTTATATTTTTATGACCAACCTGGGTATGCATGCCCTTTGTCCCCCATTCGTTTAGTGTGTGGAGAACCATGTTTATGGGTATTTTGCAAAATAATTTTGCAAGATACCCATAAACAAATTTTTGCATAATTATTGAGGTGGAATCAGTTGAAATTACTCAAATACTGATCCAGATTGACAAGGGAACACTATTCCCCAGATATTTACCATCATAATCACATTCAATCATATTCCATATTTTTTATGACCAACCTGAGTATGTATGCCCTATTTTTATCAGGATAGTTACTCTTGAAAAATTGAATAGTTTAAAGTGTTTACTTCCATTGATGAAGGGCAGTTTGCCATTTAGTTTCAATAAAAAACAACTTGACACAAGAAATATCAAGTTTAATAAATAAGCAATACCTGCTGCATGGAACCCCAGTGATTGAGTAGACATATGATGTCTGTCTATCAGTCGGGTCATTGATTCGAGTCACACCTCAGTATGTATACCCATGAATTTTGTTGTGGCTACTACTGAAAACTGAATAAGGACAATTTGTGTATCACTTGCAATATTTAAAAAAAAAAATCATTTTACTTTTTTTTCTATTATATATATCACAACCATTTCAAATTGGATCTCCATCACATAAACTTTGAATTCCTCTAGTCTTAGGATTTTATGCTCTAATAAGTAATTCATATAATTGGTTTCCAATCATCTCTTTAAATGTTGAAGACTGAATCCCCATTTCTACAAAAAACTATACCATCCCTTTAATGATGATTTTTCATTGTGTATTTTGCCATTTTCCCCTCCCCCTTTCTGAAAATTGTTCAGTCAAGTTCATGTATTGTTTCAAGTGTCTATAACTCAAAAAGTAGCTACAATGTTGGGATACTTTCTTCAGGATGATTGACCATTTGTATACTGAGAGACCTTCCCAGCTAGCTACATGCATTCACATGCAATATGTATGAGAATGTCCCATACGTAACGCATTTGTCCCATACGTAACATTATTTCAATGCCTAATAAAAAAAAATTCTTTTACTTTTTTTTCTTTTTTCTCTGGTATTTAATTTCTCTAAACAATAAATTAGAAGTTTCCAAAAGGGCATTAAAATAACCTTAGCAATTTCAGAAAAAACCTAAAAAAATGACCTCATTTTGTTACGTATGGGACATCTCATGATAGGACACGAGCTAATTTGCATAATCATTTGCATAATCCCTAACTTTTCATACCAAGTTAAACTATGTGATGAACTTCTTATGTCCACATATTAATCAAATATAATTTGCTTTCCTTTGAATTAATATGAATTTTTATAAATGTCCCATACGTAACGCTGTGTTTCACATTTATGCAAATGAAGCCCTTGAAATTTGCATAAATTTACATAATATCATTTTTTCCTCCACTGAAATCAAAACTTCAACTCATAAGCTTCAAAATGATACCAAACATGTCAATATTGAGCAAAGATGAAATTTAGCCTTCTGAGGGGACCTTATCTTGGACTTGCCCTGTAGTAGAAAAGAGCCCTAAATGTGAGAGCTGAGTTCTTCATTCACAGCATATTCTCATCTTACGTCTGAATGTATTTATCCATCTGACTATAAATATTCATTAAGTTTTGATGGATAATGCAAACAAGGTTTAAAAAATATATATTTGCAGGCACTTAGAAGGAAGTAGGTACAGTCTCTATGAACTCGATATACTAAAAAATTGTTTGATCTATGGTAACGTATTTGGCTTACCCCTTTTAATGAAAATGAATAAATAATTGTTCAACTTATCAATGAATCTTGAGTAGTTCTTCATATGTTGAAAAACACTAGAATAAATATGCAACAGAACACTGAAACTTTTCTCGGAAGCTTTTCATAAACTATTTTTTACTCTTTCAAAGTTAGGTAACGTATCTGGCGTACCGTAAATGAATCTGTCGGTGAAGTTACAGAGCAATTTTTACTCAATATTCTTCATTTGAACATAACTTTGATCTTTTATGGAAGCGTCATTCTATGCAGAATTGTCTTATGAACACTTTGTTTTACATAACATTATTTGTCACCGTGGGTGCCCTGAATAATACGTAACGTATCTGCTAAATCTGAAAAGCAAAAAACTGATATGCTGAATCATAGCTTCGTCTTGTAAAATAAACGTTAAAAGTTGTTGCATAGAATATGAAAGTGGCTGGGTTTTATAGAATAGAACTTTTGAGTTTGTGAGCACACAACGATTTGTTTGTCAAAACATCTACAATTTTTTTCCAGCATTTTGATTATGTGGTAACGTATCTGTCGGAAAACTTGCCATTAAGTTGTGAGACACTGACGCAGAAAGAAAAATCATGTGGAAGTGTTGCTCTTTTTCACCTCCCTGTCCTTTTGGTGTAAGAATATAATCCTGAGGTCCAAAAAAACGAAGCATGTAATGTGTAGGGATGAATTTTGACCAGATTTGATTCCCTGGAAGCACAAGACCAATGAGCAAAATTCGGTCACGTATCTGGGGTAACGTATCTGTGGTAACGTATATGGTCGATCATGTTATTATGAGAGCGATATCTACTGAATATTTCTCACTTGTACGGAACTTCAATGTTGAATCGATGCGTCATTCCGAGGAGTATTGTGTAATATACAATTTGTCTGACATTGCAATATCTTTCGCAGTGGGTGGCGTGAAATGTATGTAACGTATCTGTATAAATAAAAATGTAGAAAACCGATATTTCAAACATTGTACCGTATTCTCAATAAAAAGCTTACGCACAAAAAAATCTAAGTACTTGCAATGTATGAGATATATCCTCAGGGTTTCATATACACAGGGTCATTGCATAGTCTTGTTATTTTCGCAATGCTGTAACACTAAAGAAACTGGTAACGTATCTGGCGGTGAATTTGGCGACAGGTTTCAAAAGGCTATAAAAAAGAAGTCAATAAAAATTTTGGAACTTTTCGAGTATTGTGATTAGCACATATGATATGCTCATCGTCCATGCAAATGATATTTGGAAAGTGTGTTTGTGGACGGAGAGGAGCAATAAAACATAATTCTAAAATAGCCGGCGACACTGCGTTTTAGGGGTCTTAACGAAGTTTAACAGCAAAATTTTATACAAAAAGGCAGACAACCGCATTTGATCGTGTTTATTTTTAACAAATAATGTCCTCGTGATATATTATAAACATTTAAATAGTATCTAATAGGTTTCAGGGAACCGCAAACTGTCATGGAATGTCGGCGACACCAAAATTCCGTATTTGCACACTTTTACTGAGAATGGGCCCTATACATGTAGATGTATATGTATAAAATCTCCCTGTGCTGCGCTTGTCTGCTCCGGTTTTACTCCGCTCTCGTCTTGATTGGTCACCTCAACGCGCACGGGAGTTCTGTCTTCACCATTGGTCTTCACACTCTCTGATCTCCGTGTATCTCCGTCTATTATGGTCGTGATATAGTCCCCACTCTATGGGAAACTGTGTGCGAATTACACGGTGATGGGGACGATTTCACGACCATAAAGTAGCTCCTCCCTCTGTTATGCTCGTGATATAGTCCCCACACAACGATAAACTGTGCGTGTTTCGAATGGAGATGGGGATTATTCGAACAGTATTACACTCGTGATATAGTCCCCCCTCCACAGGGAACCCGTTGCATTATATATGGCAGTGGGGACAATTTCCACAAGGTTTATCTTGCTTGGATTTATCGGACAAATGATTGCTTTGTTGTTGTTGTTGTTGTTGTTGTTTTTGTGTGACTTTCAATCATTTGGCCTTAAAATTGCGCGTTTACATTGAAATGAATGCGGGCTCGGCCGCGGCCGAGCCTCGCACTGTACACGAGGTCATAATCACGAATTTCACAAGGTTTATCTTGCTTGGATTTATCGGACAAATGATTGCTTTGTTGTTGTTGTTTTAGTGTGACTTTCTGGAAGTTCGAATTGCCTCTCGTCAATCATTTTGCTTGTCATTTTCCTTTTCTATGTTCTACCGATTTTTGTTTACATAATATTGTGACTTCATTTTTTTTCTTCTTTACACGTTTAGATCATTGTACCGGATTCCTCTTTGAGTGGAAGAATGAGAGAGAGAGAGAGAGAGAGAGAGAAAGAAAAGAGAGAGAGAGAGAGAGGGAGAAAAAAAAACCCTGACTCAATTACCGCCAGAATCCATTTACTACACTGAACAATGTGATGAAAACAAGTAGCCTATGATATATTTTCAGCAGAACAAAAGTACCGTACCTCTAGTTAAAAAGAAAAAAAAATGTAACAATTAAGGCATAATGTTGAGAGGCCTTTGTCCAAAGCAAACGATTTGCTTATTGATAACGGTTTCCCCCACTTGCATACTTCACGTATTATTTCACATGATTATATATTTGTCATGCGAATTTTTTTTTTTGCGTTTTCATGATTTCACTAGAAAATTAATTAAAATGCAACTATGTAATTAAATACAAATCCCAAATCAAATGCAGGTGTATGAAATCACAACTCATTTGCCTTTAAAGACAACTCTAGAAATAAAAAATGAAAAAAAAATCGCTGTATTCAAACGCAAGAGCGTTGCAGAGATGTACGTTTTCATACGAAACTATAGAAACTGCGTTTAAAACCATCCCTGAACATATACGGAAGTCCGTTATTGGTGAAAAGACTTGCATTTTTTTTATTTACTAATTACTACTACGTAAGAAACTGCGTTTAAAACCATCTCTAAACATATATATACGGAAGTGCGTTATTGTTGAAAAGACTTGCATTGGTTTTTTTTAAATCAAAATAAATGCAGGTCCATCAAATCACACGAAACGCTGTACTAGTATTTCAACGGAAGAGCACAGCCGCCAGAGAAGACTTGCGATTTTGTACAAACTATAAGAAACTGCGTTTAAACGCATCTCTAAACATCAACGGAAGCAACTGCGTTATTGTTGAAAAAAAACTTGTATCAATTGTTTTTTTTTTATTTCGTACGCAAAATTAAAAATCAAGATCCATTCTGAAAATCAAATGCAAGTCCATCAAATCACACGCAACGCCAGGCTTGCGTTTGAAATCATATACGAAACTATAAAATTGTAGGAAACTCAGTTAAACTCAGTTGCATTCAAACGCAACTGTCCATATTATGCAAGTCCATCAAACCACACGCAACGCTGTATTTAAAACGCAAAAGTGTTGCAGAATCTCGGACTTGCAGTCTTTGTACAAAACTAATAAAAGTCTATACGGAAGTGCGTTATACATTGTTGAAAAGACTTGCATTATTTTTTTTTTTCGTAATGGCTACAGGAACTTTCGCCGTGACCGAAGTTAATCTGCACTAGCACGGGAAAGAGATCGCAACATTTACACATTTCAAACTACCGAAACACATGCTGTTTCATGAAATGTCAATGAAGAAAAGGTAGCAAGTTATTGTTACAGTTCGCTATGCCGAAGGTTTAAATCTCAGTCCAAAGTTATTAGTCCGACAATGGAAAGATGTTTGTTTTTTTACGAACTAGTAATCCGAAAATTGTCGTTTTCAGGTTAACAAACTTGACTTTTTTTTTTAAATTTCAGACGGGCCTGCACCGTACAGCGCGGTTAAATGTTGCGAATCGGAGCGCGAGAACAATTCATTTTCCGAGTATGGCAATAGAAATTTATAAGCAAAACAAATATGGCGACTTAAGGAAGGAAAATCACACATATTATTTCAACTCAGTCGTCACTGAAAAATTATCTCGACAGATTCATACGAATTCACACGCATATCTTCGCCGCAACGCACAATGAATATAAATCGCAATGGTACTTGCAATTTGGGGAATTTGCGTTTGATCTTTCAAATCAAGTTTAAAACGTAAAGTGTCTAGAAACGGGCACAGGTTTCCGATCCCGTTCTCTCAAAATCTTTCTAGAGATTTTGGAATTGTACGTTGTCGTCACTAATCCACGCGAGATTTATGCATGAACTAAAACATTATTGTTGCTCATGTCGGTATTGGCATGTTTTGGCGGCAAAAGGAAGGAGAGAGATTTGAGTAGCGATCCGCATTTAAAGGCATTGTGGAAATTGTCCCCACTGACATACATAACGCAGCCGGTTCGCCGTGGAGGGGGGACCATATCACGAGTATATATACTGTTGGAATAGTCCCCACCTCCATTCAAAACACGCACAGTTCGTCGTTGTGTGGGGACTATATCACGAGCATAACAGAGGGGGAGTGGCTACTCTATGGTCGTGAAATTGTCCCCATCACGTGTAATTCGCACGCAGTTTCCCATAGAATGGGGACTATATCACGACCATATAATAGAGGGAGATACACGGAGATACGCAGTACTGTATGAAGAGTGTGTGTATCACTTTAGTGTGTGTTGTCTCACGGCTATTGACCAATCATGACGTCAGTTGCGTCAAAATCCGCAAGACTGGTACAGCTGTACACACTACGCAATACGTGCTACACTCTCAACTAGGTAGGTACTAGGTGGGATTCTAATAGTCCCCAACGGAGAGGTGGGGACTATATCACGATTATGCCCTTATTTTTTTGATGTTATGACTCTGCTCTGCTCTGGAGGGGATCTACCTGGGTCTGTGAAGCCATCAGACGCAGTCTCCGCAGAACATGTTACATCCCCGTTGACGACCAGATAAATTTACAGACTGATCTTTCGTTCAAGTCCTGGCTAGTCTTGCAGATGAAAGTGGGCATGTGATGTGTGTAGCAGAGGAAGTGAGGTGCTGAGTTGACCGAAAGATTGGTCTGTATTTGGTCGTCGGGGATGTATGTTCCGCAGAGACTGCATTTGGCTTCACGGATGGTTTGGCGTATAATTGTCAACTAGGTAAAAATGTCAAAGGTAAAAATGTCAGAAATAAAAATTTTATTGTTAGGTAAAAATGTTAGAAGTGAAAATGTCGGAGGTAAGGCAAGGGTACTAAAAATGTCAGAGGTACAAATGTCAGACTACAGAGATGAAAATGTCAGAGATTAAAATGTCAGAAGTAGAAATGTCAGAGGTGAAAATGTCAGAAGCAATTTTGTACCTCTGACATTTTTACCTCCGATATTTTTGCCTCCAACATTTTTACTTCTGACATTTTTACCACTGACATTTTTACCTCTGTCATTTTTACCTGGTACCTCACACGGATCCCCTCCTATGATCCTATACACACACAGACCGGAGGTTATGCTACTGGCTCTGTAGTGATGCTCTGCCAGTGGTCACGCACAGACCAAATGTTACAATAAACCCAATTTCATAGAGCATTTGTACATTCAAACAAGTTTGACATGACATGACACATTATGCAGCAATATTTGGGGTAACTTTCTCACATTTTGCAATCGAATTAGCTACAGGTTAGATCGCCAAAATTTACATCCATATCACAACATTGCTGTTCGCTAGCAGTAAGTCCCCATTTTGAATCCATTAGCCAATCACATGCGAGGTACTTGTTTTAATAAGACTCGTAGAAATCTACCTCGCATGTGATTGGATAACAGATTCATAGGTTGAAGAGCTGTTACGTATATTGGATATTGCTGTAATGAAAGTAATCTCAAAGGCCACAAGTTTAATAAAAGTGTGGAGCTTTTCTCCAAATGAGGGAAGTAGACCAATAGCAGTCCAGTGGCATTGCCTGATTCAATGTGAAATGATGTGTCCCTACACTCTTCTTTCATTTCAGGTAGTGCGACTTGCACAGACTGCAGCCGCCCCTCAAGATCAACAGGCTCAAAAGCTAAAGAAATTCTCTATCTACAGATGGGTGAGTGATTTTTGTACATAACAAGCAGTCATACTATGTGTATAATAGAAGAAGGCTTGAACTTCATCCTTAGCAAAATTATGTGGTAGGGGATGTGTGCATACTCACATTTGCAGAGCATTGTTGTAATCAGTGATTCAGAAAGGTTGTGCTTCTAACAACCATATCCATCTACCTACATGTGTATAGTTTACCTGATAAGAAGAGTTTGAATAGTTTTATTCAAAGAAAAAAAATGAAAATGAAAACTGTTTGGGCAGCATGCTTACATGCCCACCATGACCATAACATTAGTCTTTGTAGTGCAAAATGCACAGTGATCAGGTATTTTGGTACCCTTCAACTGGCAGGTCAAGTTTTGTAACATACACTTTGTACATCTTGTGTATAATCAGAAAGAGATCAATATGCAGCTTATAATCCTTCTAGAGTATGCCATTAATATTCATATAAATCCCTTTATGAACACAAGTCTCCATTTCTCTGAAATTTTGTAAATCTCCTACGAAATAAAAACTTAGAACACAGATGTTTGTAGAATTCTTTATCATGTATACAGTGCACTCCCATTATAGCAAACATGGTTGTAACGAAATTCTGGTTACAACGGAGTAGAAATTCAGACAGCAACATTATCCACTTCCCTTTTTTTTTCTTTTTGTTTATTTGTTTTTTGGTTTATTGTTTATTGGTTCGGTTATGACAAAATTTTGATAAAACGAAAGAAAACTGCCTGTCCTGAGGACTTCGTTATAACGGGAGTCCACTGTAGACAAATTAGATTTATATCACTAGTGTACACACATGCACAAATAATCTGTCAGAGATTTTATCATGCTGAAAGTTCTGTGCTTTATGTTTCTGTCTGTGCAGGACCCAGATAAGGATGGAGACAAGCCACACATGCAAACATATGAGGTTGACCTCAACACGTAAGTACTGTACATGTTATTATCTGTACCTGTATCTCTATATTTATGAAGAATGAAGCATGCATTGTACAAGTATTTTCTGATTCCCAGATATGAAAAATCAGGAGGAAAATACAATCACGTCAGTCAAGAGTTGCAGATGAAAAAAAAAAAAAAAGAAGGGAAGCTAACAACTGTCTCTGTAGGCAATTGCAGTGGAAATTTCTTTTAGAAGATAGGAAAGATGTTTAGATCTGTGTATGTGAATATCATTAGCCATGATATTTAGTGTGCAGAAGACTATGTGATAAGAGATCTTTTTAAGTTAGTGGAATTTGGAGTGCCATAACAAACGTCTTACTTCTTGTCTGCATATATGGCCTTGTGTACCTGTTGGGTGAACCTTGAACATTGTTTTGCATTTAAAGAAGCATTTATGCAGCAACTGTGATTTATGTTTAACTTGACAAGATGTGAGGACTTCTCCTGAGGAGCGGTTTTATGTAGAGCCATAAATTAGAGTAAATCCTCTAATCTTGTTGAATATCTTTGTAAATTTTCATATTGTATAGCTTTGTTTGTATAAATTTCATTTATGTCAACAGTGCAACACTGCGCTCATTTATCATAAAGAGGGGACTTGTTTTATAACCTGGCAGAGTCGACGTTAAAAGCTGCCCACAAATTTTTCCTTATCTCCTAGTTGTAATTTTAACAGGTCAAAGTGCAACTTCATCTAATTGCTGACGTGATGTTATAAAATACTTCTTAAAAATCAAATTATAAACTTAAGGCTATGAGTGGGTCTTTGAAAATATAGCTTTCAAAACTTTGTACAACGAGACCAAAAAGACATGTGAAATTCTTACAATTCTGGGCAGACAGGACGAGACCTTCATGTTATCTACCTTATACAGTATGTACATTGTATTTAAATGCATCTGCAGTGCTAGTCAAATATTAAGTAAGACTGCAACCAAGCCCAGAATTTATGAGGAGCCAAACTCCACATGTCTTCATTGATGCATCTACAGCAGAATGAAATATATATGGTGCTGTGTCTCCTATGTATTATGTGCACATTTCTTGTATGGGATTTGGGGTACCCCGGTATACATATAGATTAAAGAGTTATTTGTTCTGTTACATTTTCTTTCCTCGATTCATGCTTTAGTTGCGGGCCCATGGTCCTTGATGCTCTCATCAAGATCAAGAATGAGATTGACCCCACCCTGACCTTTAGAAGGTCATGTCGCGAGGGCATCTGTGGTTCCTGTGCAATGAACATCAACGGCACCAACACCCTTGCATGTATCAGGTGTGTAGCTTGCTCATTACAATTGTTGTAGACAGGACAGTGACAGATGGGATTATTTTAATTATTCTTTTCATATTCTACTGTGTATATCTCACAGGACAGGAGCTCTATTACAAATATGTAACTACTGCCACACAGACACCAAAGTGGCACCAAAATTAAATAATTGTCTTTCTTGTGTGTTTGCATTAAGTATTTTACTAATTGATAATCAAGATAAGTGCTCTTTCTAGCTGCTAGTTCAATGATTCCATATCAGTAATTGATTCATGATTGAGTCAGTGTTAGGTAGAGTTATAGAAGACACGGAAGGTATTAGTTTTGAATAGAGACAGAAGGTATATAAATGTCAGCAGAATTCTCAGTTGAATGGAAAATTGAAAGTCCATGGTTGCATGTTGCAACTGCATGCATCGACATGTTGTTGATCCTGCATATTTTCCTTCTTAATTTCCCCAAATTTTCCTTTCTTTGATGAAAATTGCCAGAGAATCAATTCTTTTTCCTTTGTGGGCATCAATGCTATGATATGTCCAAAAGAAATAAAATTGTTCCTGAAAAATTATCCAAGAATTCTGGAAATTCTTTAAGTTTCAGACAGGTCACAGAAATTTACAAAGCACTGTTTTTTTGCAAAATATGCCTCTCTATTCCTTTACCTCTGCGTGTTTCCTGTTCACAGCCGAATTGACCGTGGTTCCAGTAAGGCCAGCAAAATCTACCCACTTCCACACATGTATGTCATCAAGGATCTTGTACCGGTGAGTAAGAATCAAGCAACCCAACTTTAATGACTAGATGCTTTCTGATCTATAGTGCCTTGTCATCACTGTCATGCTTTCCATCAACTTAGTTTAATACACTGTTATGAATTTGCTACCAGAGCCATAGGGACACCACTATGCCATCCTAGTTTCAAGTAAACCACAGATTTAATCTAATACTGATATTATATATTATATATTATATTCGGCTGTTAACGTTCAATTCTGTGTCCATTTGCCTCCATCCCCCAGGACATGAACAATTTCTATGCCCAATATAAGTCCATTGAGCCCTACCTGCAGAGGAAGGAGGACATTAAGTATGGTGAGCAGCAGTTCCTGCAGTCTGTGGAGGACAGAGCAAAGCTGGTAAGTCATCATCTTGCTTTCTTTCTCATCTTCCCTCTTTTACCTAGTCACCTTTTGGTATTTTGTATCCCCTGTGCTGCTATACATCTCACAATGAATCATCGCCCGACATTATTCCTTTGTGGTACGAAAAAAGAAGAAGAGTAGAGTGTATGTTACATTATAAAAGGAGTTTAAACTTCCATGAATTTAATAATTTTTTGGTGATGAAGCAGGCTCTGTCTGTCCAACCTAACCTCATTCTCTCTACAAGGACCTCACAGGGATGTCCTCTTGAAACCAGTGGGTATCATAATCTTCATTTGAATGTGCAAAATCAGTTACTCTCATTTTGTAATTGGTATTTGTGGTGTTCTTACACCTTCCCTGTACACATCAAGTTCACGTTGAAAATATTCCTTAACTTGCAGTTACTTTTTCTACGCAATCTCACATTCAAGAAGAAAGGTTCAATGATTTTGTTTTGATCACAAGCTGACTGAGCCTGCCCTGCATTTCTTCAATACTATTCTGAATAGAAAGGGTGCTAAAGAGGAAAAGACCAGATTTCATCCAATAAAGCTCTGCTAGATATTGTGTGCTGCATTGTGTGTCGAAGGTGATAGGTTGTTTGTTATTGTAAAACATGATATATTCGCGGCATGAAATTTTCGCGAATTGGAGCCCACGGCCTCTTTTGTGGCATGAAATTTTCGCAGATTGCCTCTGGCATTCAATGCATATAGTGTAGACAAGAACTTTCGCGTGCATTTTAATTTCGCGAATCTTGGCGCTCGCGAAATTCGCAAAATTAAAATGCATGCGAACATTCCTTTTTTTACAGTACCATGTACCATATTGGGGAAATTTTCATCAAGAGTAATGTGCTCATACACATTGAAATTCACAGCTGGTTTTATAAAGAGATGCTACGATTTGATATGGTGTGTGTCATCTTAGACTGTTGAATGTGCCTTGTGGTCACTTGAATGTGAAAATTCAGTTGAAGCAAAAAGTGATTTGATTTGATTTTGTATTGAATCTGTCCATGCAGGATGGTCTATATGAGTGCATTCTGTGTGCCTGCTGTAGTACCTCATGTCCCAGCTACTGGTGGAACGGAGACAAGTACCTTGGGCCAGCAGTTCTCATGCAGGTAGGGAGCCAGTCTGTGAATGATTGATATGGCCAGGGGCATGCATCCTTGACCTTTGACCCCTGACCCTGAAATTGTGATTCAATTACCTGTTGTTTGTTACCTTTTAGTGTTAATGAGATAGACCTGTGATTGAATTGATATATTGGATGCGACTAGTTTGTCATTTTGTGTCTATTCCTGTGCATAGGTAGTTTGTATTTCTAAGAGAAAGATATATACGATTGAAGAGGTTTACTGAAAAAGGACATGACTAATCAGTGACATGTATGGTAAAACAGTCATGAGTCAAAGATACTCTTAAAATGTGCTTTAAGATCTCTGCAATCTGATTGGTCAGTTATCGTACATAGATTTTTACTGATCCACGCTGAGCCATGCATCTGGTAAGATCCAAATGCATGGCTCAAGCCACCTTTAGTAATGTAGCCGTAGCTACGCATGATGGGGGAAAAGGTGGAATTTCATAAATTTACAAGCTTATTTTATAAAACAAATGATCCACAGGTCTCATGGATCAGTGAGAATTGAATGTACTCGTTTAACTTTGGAAACAGTTTAAAACCTACTCGCTGCGCTTGTGAGTTTTAATAGTTCCAAAGTTAAACTCGTGCATCCAGTTCTCACCCACTCACTCTGTCCTGTGCATCATTTGTATAATATCTCCTAGAACTAGACTTTCCTCCTGACTGATGCAAACCTGATATCATGTCTCCAGGCTTACCGATGGATGATTGACAGCAGAGACGAACTACAGGTGGAGAGGTTGGCCAAGCTTCAGGATAAGTTCTCTGTCTACCGCTGCCACACCATTATGAACTGTACCAAGACATGTCCTAAGGTAAGTGTGGAAAGTGGAGAAATCTACTCCATTTGATTTTCATGTGAGAAGTACACGGTCCCTCAACCGAGTTATGTTCAGGGTGATACTCTTACCTCTGCCTTGTGAATGATGTAAGTCTAGTGCTTTCATGATGCCAGAATAAACTAGTTTTTGTGGAATTTGCCTTGTATTTTTGTATCATATGTCCACTTTAGTAATGTTACAAATTGTTGTAACCTTCATATCCAGTAATGGTGGCACATGTGTTTAATCACAATTTTACAAATTCATAGCTTATGAATGGACTGTCTGACTTTACTCAGACTTCACTCATGTGTTCTGCTGATGTTTATTAATTCATGAACTCCAAATATATGTCTTTGTTCAACTACCCTTTAAAATGGGCAGTGTGATTTTGTAAATATGCATTTTACAAGTACAGTGGATTCCCGTTATAACGAAGTGCTTGGGACCAGCAATTTTCTTTCGTTGCATTGAAATATTATTATAACTGAACAAATAAACAATAAATAACGTAGAGCTGATAACGTTGAAGCCTAAATTTTTACTTCGTTGTAACCGGAATTTCGTTATAACTGTGTTCGTTATAACGGGGGTGCATTGTAAAAGTCTGTGGGGCCCATATTTGATTTATAAAAAACGAGAAGCATACTAATGGAATCACAGTGAAATCCTTATAACAACTTGCTAACTGTAAATGAGATGAACAATATTGGCCTAGTATCATTACTTTGAAAGGTGTAGTGAGTGTGGATTTGTTTTGCTTTCCAGGTTATAGTCACAACTTTGTTGTGTTGTTGTTTACCTTTGGCGATATGTTTTATCTCTTTGACTTTAATAATGTCACTCACCGGTACTTTGAATTCTTGTTGCTTCCAGGGCCTCAATCCCGGACGAGCCATTGGTGAAATTAAAAAGCTTCTATCTGGCTTCAGCTCGGCAGACCTCAAGGCGGCAGCAGCATCATAAAATGCGACAACAAAAACTTGTCCTGCAGGATTCTGTATGGCTGGGACTGAGTCGTAGGTGGAATATTTTTCTTGTGTAGACTCCATGACTATCTATGCCAGACAGGCATTGGATGTCTCTAACAACCCCTGTACCATGTTTGGGCCAAAACCAAACAGATTAATTGTCCACATCATTGTGTACATTGTGTGAAATGTATTTAACCCAGGATTTCACTGTAAAAGTGTTATGATTGTGGCTGTCTTGCTAGGAAGGCCAATAATGCAAATCCTGAAATCTGGTGAAGTTTTAACCATTGCCCTATGTTTTTTATTACTTTATTTTTAATTGTCTTGGAAAGATATGTTTGTAAATATTTGTTTATGAAGGATGTGTTGAGGATTCATCTGATGTAGCATTCTACAGTACATACCGATTGTAAAGGTCACCTAGCCGTATGCTTCAAAAGACGTAGCATCAGATAAATCAGACAATATCTGTAGAAAGACCAAGGAGTTAGTGTTACCATCTTTATCAGCTCCTGTTTTGATCATCTTTGAATTATACTCTGTGAGCCAAGCCAAAATTGACAGATGAGAATGTAACTCAAGAAGAGCTCTACTGATTTCAAAAAAACAAACATTGACTGTCATATTTGTAACTTGGAGTGATGTATTTAGTGAGATGTCTCTGCTATAGGGAAATAGACTATTATTGTAGATTTCCAGACCTTTACGAAATAGACTTGGAAGATTTGACTGGGAATTCACTGAATTAAATACTATGTATTTTCATTTGAGATGCACACTAAAGATGCAGTGCTGAAGTGTTAGATGTTGCTATGGGGTAGTGACAGTGATGGTTACAGATATGCGCAGTATGTGAGAATGAGATGATTCTGGGAAGAGTCTGTATGGGTGCTTTCGTGTGGCACGGTTCTTCTAGCCCCTCTGCCAGAACAGTTCCCTTGCTGTGAAATCATCCTTAGTGTGGGTCAGAACTAATGGACTTTTGATAGCTTCGTGTTACAGATCAGGTAGAGATTGAAGAGTATACTGCTGTCTTTTAGCGAGGAGTCGGATTCAAGCCTGGTCATCACAGCTTTTACACCGAGGAAAAAGCTACCAAAATTAAACCACTGTTTGTTTGACGAGAGACCCAACAGTTGTACGTAGCTTCAGATATTTGTGATTGCAATATGTGTAAGATGATAACCCTTTTCTCTAGAATACTTATGGCACATTATTTGCATGTCTTTATGTATTAGAGGTAAATAATTGGACATTTCACCCACATTGATTTTTTTACACAAAAAGTGCAGTGTGTGTGCTTTTGGCATTGTATGAACTGACAAAAGTGAATGCATAGAGAACAACTTACTGAAGATGATGTAAACAAGAGAACTGTTGGAAGACAGACACATATATTTTAAAGAAATAAAATATTTTAGCAAATTTTATCATTATCTTTGACAAGTTTTATTTTATTTTCACACATTTACTGTGAAAGTTAATGGACTTTCTAAACTGAACTTTATGTTTCCGTGTAAACTCTGCCTGAATATGGCAGGTTGTGTCCAATAGCAAGCATCAAATTTAAGCCTTATCTGCCTGTAGATGTGGCAGATAGAAGGGAAAACGTACCTCAAAATTCATCTTTGTTTTGTCTGATCCTCTGGCATCTTTTGTCAAAGACAAACACCATTTTAGTATGGTTCGTTTATGTAGTTTTTCATTACATACCAAGTTGAATTTGTGTAAACATTTTTGAGCATCGTGTACACAGTTTGGTTAAGCTTGCCTTCAAGCATCCATCAAGAGATGAATGGATGATATGCATTTTAGAGATACTGCTGTGAAAGTATGGTATTTTGCCTTCCCGTGTAATGCTTGTATCCTATGTGTTATAATTTCAACCTGAGATTTGTAAAACTGAGGTGAGATTTTTTTTCTCTACTGCATTATCAATTATTCTCTGTGCATTATAAGGTAATCAATGTGCATGGCCAGCTCGTTGTGTGTTTGAGTAACTGCACAGTACGTATTCATACAATTTGATAGAATTAAGAAATTATACTACTGGTAGTGGACTATTAATTCAGACCTACCTCAAAGTTTATATTTAAAGACTAAAGGAGGTCAGTAGCTTATCAGGAAACTTGTATAAAAAATTGGTTCTTCTGTCATATCATTGTGTATGTTTTCGCTTCTTTTTTTTTTAAATCACCAACCTCTTTTATCTTAGAGTCAATTGCACAAACTGATTGTCGTGCTAGACCAAGTAACATGTGAGAGATGGAGTGATAATAGACCTATGAAATAAATATTACTCTTTAAAAACAATCAACAAGCAGTTGTGTATTATCTTTAGGATAGATAAAAGAAGACAAGGTGGCTGAGAATTCAATGAGCACCCAATGCAAAGTCTGTGATGATGTTGAAGTGTTTGTGGTGATTGTGCTTGTAACTACTGTTCACAGGACAATTTATTCTTAATTATACAGTCGACCTTACATAAGTCAAATAATTGCCTAATTCAAAGGTCTTTTCATGCCTCTTTTCTTTATTTTCTATTGATTTAAATCCCTCATAAGTAGAATTTTCTCTAAGTCTAAGCTATTCCTTCAGTCCAAATTCGACTATAAAGGCAAGGTTGACTGTACGTGTGGATTGAGTGAATGCAGCAATATCAGTAGAACACACCAGTGAAAGTTTGAGGAAAATGGGATGATCCATTCAAAAGTAATGAATTTGTATGTAAAGTTTCTGTGCAGTAACTGCTGGATGAGAAGATTAATGCAGGTTTTGATATCACAAATGTGAAACGAAATGAGGAAAATGTTGAATGAATCCCGCAAAATTTCATTTTTAAACAACAAGAAAAAAGGCACACATTCCTCAACTGTTAAGGGGTATTACACTTTCCCCCACCTTGTGAAAGTCAAGTGCTCATTTACTATGCAAGACAGTGAACATATGTTGAATTCTCTTAAAGGGATAGTACAGTATTGGTGGAGATGAGAATTGGGCGTCTAACTTTTTGCAAGATACCAAGAAAACACTTATGATATAGTACAGAGCATACCATTTTAAGAGGAATTCAAAGTTTATTTGATGAAAATCGGGTTTGGAATGAATGAAACATCCAAAAACAAAGTAAACAAAGCGAGCGTAATAAAGTGTGGGTCCCACACTTTATTAGAATCGCTCTTTTTTGGATATCTCAGCCATTTCAAAACCAATTTTCATCAAATAAAAGTTGAATTCCTCATAGAATTACATGCCCTTTCATATTTCATAAGAGGTGATATTTTCTTTATATCATTCTACAAGTTACATTACAACCTGCAGTAGTCTTCTCATCCAGCATTTGCGGCACAGAAACTTCTAATATTCATAACTTTTGAACAGATTCTCAGATTTTCTTGAAACTCTCAATGTGTTCTACTGATATTGCAGCATTCTCTCAATTACTAGTATTACATTTATTATGGTGATCTTGTCTTTCAAAGTAGAAAAAGGTGAGTAATGCTGTTGGATGGATGGCAAGCCACAAGCAAGCACTACAAGCATTATCTTTGCACTAAATCCCCTGCACTCTGCCAACAGTGCAATGATAATAAACCATATTCATAAAAGCACATATTACCCCCCAAAAAAAAAAATTTTCTCAGTCTGCATATTCAAGGAAGAAAATATAGGAATACATTACAGGAAAAAAGACATGACAGAAGGGGAAACAAGGCAAGATGAAAAGTGACCCCAAAAAAAAAAAATGACAGCATAGAAATGGTTGAAAGATGACAGCATTTACAAGGATTGAAATATGCAAGGATTACCGGGTACTGTAAAGTTTTAAATGACTTTTTTGAAAAGTCTGTGTGATGGTGTAGAGTAGGCAAGTCCAACAATGTCCTTGCCATATAATATCATTGATCCAACAAGAGCAGCCTATGCATAATATCAATGTATACATCCTTGATATATATATTGCTTTACATGTCATTGACATAAACATTTTGATGGTCAAGTGTGTGACACTTCATAAAGAAGCATGCACACAAAGTTTAAAGTTGTTGCCAAGTTGTTGCTAGGAAGTTATATATTAAAGGGATGGCATATATAGTATTAGCTGAGATGGGGGCTTCAGGTTTCCAACTTTTTTTGTAAGATAATGAGACCTCTCATGATATATGAAAGAGCATTCAATTCTAAGAGGAATTCAAGGTTTATTCAATGAAAAATGTTTAAACGGCCAATACATCCAAAAAGGTCAGATCCACCTTTTATTAGCACCACTTCGTTTTACATTGTTTTTAGATATCTCAGCAATTTCAAAAATGATTTTCATTACATAAACTTTAAATTCCTCTTATGCTCTGTAATACATGTACACCCAGAGTTCATGAGTGGTTTCTATTATCTCACACAAAAAAAAGAGAGACAAAAAGTTAAAATCTGAATCCCCCATCTCAACCAAACCTATAAAATTCCTTTTAACAAATATCAATATATCACAGTATCTGGGGGCTCCTGGCCCATGAAGGACCATGCTCCCATCGCTTTTCCAAACCAGAAGCATCGTCTCCATTAACTAAATGTGATAGGATTCACTGCTGATTACATTATATCACCACATCAACTGCTGATCAATACAGTTGTAGCCATATTTTTACCACACAAACTCTCACAGGAAATGAAAGAATACAGAACGCCATGATTTCTTACAAAGAGCTTTGATAAACTTTTATTTTCACTCACCTTGCAACAAGAAACAAGCTCTCTACATGACACAAGAGCCATTTTTGTCTTTTATTCTCTTCAGTAACATTACTAGCATCACATGCTGTACAGAAAGATCTGATTTCATACCTATGCTTACACACATATCTCACGATGGTGCTTTTTCAAGCCATGAACACACAGCCTACGAAAAGGAAGAAGCAACAACAATCTTTGAAGTCACTATGGTGTCAACATTCTATACCTTGAGCACACAATATGAGCTGCAGTCACACTGGCAAAACTTCCTGAAGTTCGACTTTGAGAATTCTTCATGAAGTAAACCATTCACACCAGCAGCCAGACTTCTCAAAGTTTCAGTTCTCGATTAGTTCTCAAAGTTTGGGTCACTGGTGTGCGCGTGTAACATAAGACAGTGCATGCTATCTGACAGCTAATGATTATTCCATAAACTATGCAAGCACGTACATCCCAATGAACTGATGCTTCAGAGAAGGACTGCAGGACTAGTCATGTGACAAACTTTGATAAGTTTGAGTTGGGAGCATTCAGACTGCACAAATTTTGAGAAGATTTGCAGGGTTCGCAAAATTTCCCTAGTTTGAGTGGGAAGTTTATTGAGAAGTTTTGCAAGAAGTTTTCTGGAAGTCTGCAGTCATGCTGGCAAAACTTTGAGAACTTAAAACTTTGAGAAGTTTTGCCAGCATGACAGTGGCTACATATGGTTGAATTAAAAGGTTAGGATATCAACAATGCAGAAACAAAACCCGATAAGTTCTTCATATCTACTTCACTAACAATACCAAGATTAAAGAAAGACACATGTTACTACTTTGTGTAGAGAAGCATGTTTCAGTAGCTGCCGAGAAAAACATGAAAAGGTGTTAATAAGACCACAGGCTCCACAGATGCCTTTCTCACAGAGAAAGATACAGGTTGCTGGTCTTCAAATTCTAAATGTTCCTTTGTAGAAACAAAACACAAACAAATAATACACCACAACACATATATCCAGCACAACCACATAACACAACCACTGTTCAATATTTTCTTTTTTTTTCCATAAAATCACCCTGTGCATGATTTGAATCAATTCCTGACATAGCATTCTGCATCATGAGCCCTTTCTTCTACCCCTCCCCAAAGCAAAAACAAAACAAAAGAAAACAAAACAAATCAATCATCAAATATCATTAAACTGGAATGCTCCTAGCCAACTAGAATAAACAAAAGAAATTAATGGAAATCGGAATACTCCATTTGAGAAAGGGGGTGATCAAGGTAGTGGGTCTATTGACAGTCACTGAGTCACCCTGTGTGTTGGGAGTGTGTGTGTGTGTGTGTGGGGGGGGGGGGGGAGACAATCAATGAAACTTCAAATTCCATAGTAATTACTTTGAAGGGATTATCATATCAGCAACTCCACTTGCACTTCAAAATATGTTAATGCTTTCACGTATAATTCATTGTTTGTTTCATGTGGTCTGTATATCTCTATATGCTGTAGGTAATTTTAAGTTATCACTGATTTTGTCATATTATTGTTAAATTGTTGTTGATCCATTACATTTTCTCAGTTGTACAAGTGGACAAATACAACAAACTGAAATAAACTGAAAATTCAAATCATCTAAACAAAGGTTATTCAGAATTTGAAAAAAAAAAAAAAAAAATCTTTTAGGCCCTACTTCATTCTGTTTCCTACTTAAACTTCAGATTAGATAAGGGTTCCGTCAAATAAAATCCCAAACCATAAGTCAACCGAGCTGAACCATATTCGAGAACTGAATCGCATCGCCATTCGTTCTTCCCAAGAACTGTAAGGAACTGGAATTCCCTGTCGTCAGAAATTGTTTCAGCGCCATCTGTGGGATCATTTCGAAACCGTCTAACGGTTGATCACAGTGGCTAGTATTTTCGTCAAATTTTCTATGTGCTTGTAAATATCTGTAAATAAATTGTATTATAATGTAAATAGCACCAGTCTGCAAGAATCTTCAGTCTATTGAAGGAGGCAGACTTAATCAGAAGAAGAAGAAGAACCAGATTGCAACTTCAGGCTTGCTGGAAAATTGATGAGTGAGACTTCTTATGTGGGTTCTATGATGAGTCACATACGTTGACTACAGAGAAGTATGATAATGGATTACAGGATATAGCCTATTAAAGCTGGTTATAGCAATTCACATAACTGGCCAATACAGCAACCAAGAGCAAACCGACTGGACATGACATTGCTGACCACAGAATACAGTGCTTCTGACTGTCCTAATACTAATGTCAATCAAGTATTGAATGAACTAAATGCTTACAATGTGCATGCAGCTTGTCGTTCTGGCTGTGTGCAAGGCATTTCATAATTTGGCACCATTTAGACTTTTTAGTTCAGTTCTGCATTTTACACTATTCTAAACATGGCATATTCCTCTTGCAGAATGCAATTGTACAAAGGAGACATCTTGTTTAGAGGATAGAGAGGGGAATTGATCTACAGTCTAGCTTGGTTTCTGTGATGTGACACAACCAATAGTAAACATGTCAATGTTTGACAAAGAGGGAGCACACTGGGGTGCTTTGGCATTGATACCTTGACCCATGGTCATCACCAGTGTCCAGTTCTGGGCTTCATCCCACCTTTTGACAAGCATTCCAGCCACTTGACTTATCACCCTGCCATCCATAAATGGCCAAGTCTAGACCTCTGCCAAGCTCGGACTGCCCACCATCCCCCCTCCCCAGCTTGGGTCAGGTTGAATAATGGTGACACTGACATTAACACCATCTTACACAAACCCAAATGTCAACACAATGCATGCTGTGATTTCTCGGTCTACATCTTAATTGATAACCACGACTACACACTGAATCAATCTGGACTTCACACTACTGAAGGAGAATAAAACTTGCTGGCAGTGCGGAGAACTATTACATTTGCAAGGCTTCCCATTGCAACTTTACTTCAGACATAGTGACTGGAGTTCAAACAGAATCAAAGTCAGGAAAGATAGCAAGTACCGGTAGGTTCTAGTGTGTTTCAAGATGAGTTGTGTGTGCAGTAATAAATTATATATCATGAATCACACATTATATGTCTTCAAACACAAATTGTGCGTGCTGCAAAAATGAAAGACACAGTACAGCTTCACAATGCAGACAATTTACAATTCAATCCTGAAGTCTTAAAATGTTTCACTCACATCAATCATTTCTTCTCATTGTTTCCTTTGATGTAGTGATTAAACTTGGCTCTTCATTTACTTTTCTTCACATAAAAAGTAACTGAGCAGACAGGATTTTGAAAAGGAGATACAATGAGCAAAAACTTTAGTGAAACTTTAATGAAAGGTTTACTGCCATTAAGGCCATAACTTTTAATACATGATGGATATATTTCAGCATTGAGGTTTGGACGGTGGAATGTTTTTTTAGGCATAAAGTGAGTTAGGAAAACTTTTGTCCAACACCAGAGTGATTGGTACTCAAATAAACTTTGTTGCATTTAGTGCAAAAACCCTTTGCATGATTACATATATGATCAACTTCACTGCATAAGACTGACAGAATCACCATGCTTCTTTAACTTCTTTACAGCATGCAGTGTCTCTCTATTCTAAATACAATTATTTACTCGTTTTGAACAACTGGTTTTTCACTGACCAATAACCATGAAATCATAGGTAGTTTAATAGGTGACATACAAACGGGCTGATCAAAATATTCAGGGATGAAAGAAAGAAAGAAAGAAAGAAAGAAAGAAAGAAAGAAAGAAAGAAAGAAAGAAAGAAAGAAAGAAAGAAAGAAATAAGCTTAGCTTATGATGATGGTCCCCTGCATTTCATTTTTATCATTTCCTATTGCTTCCTTTCATATATGATATTCGTTCTTGAAAAAAAAAAGAAAATGTATGTAAGATCCAAACGTTACGAATATTAGCTGTGTAAATGACTATGTAAGTATCTTGTTGATTTGTTGATTTGTTGATTTGTATTGATTTTGAAATGCAGAAATAAAAACTGAACTGACTGAACTGAACTGAAAGAAAGAAAGAAAGAAAGAAAGAAAGAAAGAAAGAAAGAAAGAAAGAAAGAAAGAAAGAAAGAAAGAAAGAAAGAAAGAAAGAAAGAAAGAAAGAAAGAAATGGTGAAAACACCTCTTTATAGTGACATGACTTTGAAAGAAATATGGCACACACACAGATGACCTCACTGAAAAGGAGGAACTTTTTTTTTCTAATCAGTAGGCAGACAAAGCAGTCACGAGTATTCTAGCATGGAAAGACAGCATATACTGTCGAGTGTGGTCCAAGACCTGCATGATGACATCAAATGGAGTCTTAACCCTTAGTGAACTTTGAGTGACGATTGGCACAATAAACCCAAATAGCATCGTACACACTGTCCAAAGTCCCTGACACAGACAGGGTTTAACCCTTCCCTACCAAGGTTCTGAAATCTCCATAGACCTTGCACAACACCAAAGAGGTTCTCTTTGACAATGAATTAAGATAATTTATCCAGTGACTGCACGGGCAGCATGCCCACACACAATCTTAATTATTTTTACATTGCAATCTATCTAAGACCTTAGAATTATGGAGTGTTCTGTTAGGAACATATAATAGGAGTAATTTCAACAATGATATGAATATATTCTGGACCATCAACAGAAGAAGGTGGAGCTGAGATAAAGTATCGACGTTGCTGAGATAAAGTATCAACGTTTCCGAAGTAATTCAAACTCGAATTAGGTCATGGCTTCATGTAAATGTCAAACAAAAATTTCCCAACCAAGCAAATTCTTCATTACTTCTGGTCACAGGTTAGCATATAATACTTTCTTTTCGTGTAGTTTGGCATTTTTGTGCTATGCTTGAATGCATAAGTATTACAATTTATATAAATGACAAAAATACACTGGGAAAACTGACAAATGATCAAAAAATTCCTTGTAACTGGTCAGCTACAAAATCAGGAAAGGCAAGAAATTGTATGAGAAAACAAGGTTGAGCAACATGAATCAAACACAATTGGGGAAAAGAAATACACACACCAGGAAACAAAATTACAGGCAAAAGTAAAGCATGTAGGAGAGTTTAGGCAGTTTGGTGCATACATTTTTGGCATACTCTGTTAAATATTGTGGAATGACAAAAATGTCAGTCGAATGGCAAACTCATGTAGGATAATTTGTTCACTTGCCTAGTCATGACCAGCAGTCATTTTGACACCAGTTCATTGAAATAAAGACATTTCTAGAAATTCACAGTGCTACTTCTGGAGAGTCTGAATATCATCGACAGGCAACTCTTGTCTATGTTCAGCAAAGTGGGGATAGACATGGCCTTGTGCTGAAACCTTGGCTTCAATTATGAAGTCCTTCCATTGAGATGTACTGTCATAGCAGTTGGCATGGTAGAAGCAAGATATGTTTGCTGTAATGGTAAGCATTTTAGTTGTTGCTATGGTGACCACGACCACTGTGACATGAAATGACTACAAATCAGTCCATACAACTGCTTTAAATATGCATCTCTTGTTTTATAGTTTCTGCTTCACACAGGCAAGCAAGCACTCTATATCAGAAACTTTCAGCTCTGTTCAAGAAAACAATTACTGTTAAGATGATAGCACTGATAGATGGGAAAATTTGCAACAAGAATATGCTTGTACATATACCAACTTGCTTGCAGAGTTCACAAGTCATCATTCAGTATATTGAAACCATTTGTGATTTGCAAAACATGTTATGATGACTGACAGACTTTGTCACTTGTAGCTGCTACAATGTCGAATAATAACTACATCACAGTTACCCACTATTAAGATGACGAGATGAAATCATGCAAACTTTGCTCAGCATTTTATTCTTATTATTTTTTTCACAATATCATGATGACCTGATTATCTGGATCAAGTTTTGAATCCAGTCTCGTTAAATGTGCTTCCCATGTTGCTACCCTAATATGGCTGAAACATGCAGACAATAAAATATTACTTCTTTACTGTTTGGCATTTCTCCCCACTCTCTGCATGATTAGGTAATTTCACAATTGCTGCTGCGACTAGTAGTTTTGCTCTGGCTGCTGATGTTACAAGTTTGTGTCTATGTAGTGTTTCATTTTGGTAGGTTGGATTGAGTTGCTTTGCTATGGACCCGACTTCCAGGACGTGATGGAGTGGGAAGAGCTATCGGGTTTTGATGCCCTTCAACACCATCTGGAATCTGACAGGGATGGGTCTCACAGCTCATCCTCCTGTCTGGGGGAATGCTAGCGACACGACATAGGTTTCAATCTCTTCTCAGCAGGGGAGTGGCAAGAATAACAAACAAGACAGTCTTCCACAGCGACATACAATGGAATATATCCTCAGCTGATACATAAAATGCACACTCTTTGCATGCTTAGATGTATGAACATAGAGTCCAAAATAGATCAATCTCTCTCTATCTCTCTTTCAATATGTTCAAATCACTGTATCCTGGTTTCATGTACATCCCTGATCACCTGTTCCCCAACTCTGGTATAGCCTTGTGGGTCAAAGGTCAGCTGCTCAGAAGACCAGTGCCTGTTAATGATCGATAAGAAGAAATCAAATTAGATGCATTACCTCAACAGCGGAAGATATACAAAGATAAAAGATTATATCAACATTTGTACACAATGAGAGTATATAACGTGGGTAGCTCAGAGATATACAAGCAATGAGAGATATACAAGCAATGAGAGCTATCCTTTAAATACAATGAAAGTTTACACCCTGTTTAAAGAGATTATCCTGAACAGCATAAAATCAATTGAACAGAATAGAACTTTCATTTTACTTAAAGGAGACCTCCGAATGATTTTCAGATTTTTACATTTAAACAATTCTATAAATTAGTTATACTGAGGACAGAGTTTCAGAATTTATGATAATTGGGATGAAGAATAAGAATATTTTCAAAATCTATAACAAATCGAAATGAACAAGGATGATGACATGGCAGAGTCACTATAAGAATGCATGAGTTGGGGCTCAAGGAAGCAGAACAAAAGAAGAAGGCATGCATCGATTATACACAGGTGAACTCGCAAGCAAGCGGTATTGTAATGGAATTACACTGCTACATTTCTGAAATGTGTGAACCTCCTATGTCATCATCCTTGTTCAGTGTAATTTGTTTAAGGTTTTTCAAAGTATTGTTTCTCTGCTCAAGAACCACAATAAATTCCACAAATCTGTACATGGGGTTGTCGATTTATGTACTACATGATGTGAAATTATGAAAATCGTCTGGAATGTCCCTTTGATACATACAAACACAAGGAAGTAGAGACATTTTGTATAATACCAGCAAAATAGAAATATCTGTTACAGCCACATATGGCAATGCAAAGTGGTCATTAGGTTATGGCCTCACAAGATTCACAATACTGGATCAAATCAGGTCAAAAGAAATGTTATTCCTTTCCATAAATTTTTCTGGATTTCCAACATTCCAGCCATGACAACATTGTAAAATTAAGTCAGCATGTAAATCTCAAACTGCAAGATGGATGTCTGGTTGGTGCATAATGATTTAGACAAACTACATACTGTAAAAGTGGAAATTTTCATGTGTGTTGACATTTTTTGGGCATTTTGCACAACCAGAAATCAGAGCGAAAATAAATATATGTGAATACTTTTGCTTACTGTGTGTTCCAGTAGTTCATGTCTTGATTCCACGGAATCAAAATCACGTAAAAAATCAGAGCACACTGGCACAGCACAAAAAAGTTACTCACAAGAAAATATCCACTTTTAGAGTAGTTGTTCCTGAAACAAACCCCTGCGCCCACCTCATTACAAACAAACAAACACACAAACAAACAACAAAACCTGGTAGAGCCATACGACTATACTCATCCCCCTGATTTGCTGTGCATTCCACATGCTCATGAATCTCAGTAACATTAATATCCTATTCTACACAATATACTTTCATAACCTGTATTACAGACTTACGTTATGAACACTCACAAGAAAAAAACAAACAAACAAATGCATAAAAGTGCACTGACCTTTGAACCCTGCCTCTGGAACTGATGATGCTGTAATCAAAAGGGAATACACTGCATTAGCACTAATGTATAATATTACATGATACTTTCAGTGTGTAGCATATACACTCATATATCTGATTTCAATTGTTAAATCTTGCCAAATTTTCACAATGCTATCTCAACAGACATAGCTTCACCCCACTCACTAATTCAGATTCATTTCATGTCATTCTTATCATTTTTTTTTTTTTTTTTTTTTTTTGGGGGGGGGGAGTATTTCTAATAATGGACCTCACTTAATCTCTTGACTTTGGGAAAAAGATTAAAAAAAACAACAACATACAAATACTTACACATATATGAACTGAACCTGGAAGGGTAGGTGAAGAAGAAATACACATTAAAAACAAATGTATCTATCATTGTTGTGTTTGCTTCCAAAGTGGGATAATAATGCCACATGTAGCTAAACTTTGAACTTCGATGCATATTGAGAATGTGATATGTTGCCATTGACAACAGGCCAATAATCATTAGTCTCACCTCGGACAATTTCATCCATGGCAAGGGGGTCCTCACAGATGGGACTGTCCACGACGAGGGTGATGAGAGACTCAGGGGTGATGCCAAGGTGGCCCAAGGTGGCCTCATTTTCTAGCAGGGCCTTCCCCCGGTACAGTAGGGTCTGGTCAAAGGGTGCTACGCTGAAGGCATGCATCACCTTGGTGGAAAAATACACAGGTAGCATCTATTGAGGGTGTCGGCACAGACAGCTTGAGGAAGTGTAGGGAAACCTTCTTATAAACAAGGTCCCCAGGAGCGGCAACTTTACATGTACCTCAGTATGACCGCTACCTCATTGCAAATGTCCTAAAATAAAGAGACCAACTAAATACAGTAATGTATAAGTAGAAATTTTCATGCATTTTACATGACACAAAACAAGTGCAAAAATGAAAGCCAGGATGAATTACCGGTCATATGGTCCATTGTTTGATGTTACATGATTATCTCTTCACCAATGATACTATAATGGTATTGTTATTCATACGATAACACATTCTTGTTTCATCTCTTATCACTGGAAATTGACATATTCAATCAAAATTAATTCACCTTCTCAATATAGGTTCTAACTTTTACCCTATTTCAAATCATCCCTAATTGTAAGATGAACATGTATTCATTATGCCTACAGCGATCCAGTGGGGTTAAGGTACAGGCATCATAATGAAACTAAGATGAAAATTAATGACCATGCTATTAGGCTTACCCCTGCTTGCCTATGTCTGGTGGTTTGTGGCCGACAAGAGAGGGGTATGTTTGATAAGAGACCCATGGTTGAGGGAATCCCTTCTCACCTTAATCTTGAGTTCCTTGAGGGTGTTAGTGGAGGAGACGATGATCTCCTTCTCGCCCCTCACCCTCCGGTGTCGGGTACTCCTCCTGGATGAGGCTGAACCATCCAGCTCCATCTTCTGTCTCTTGGCAGACACCTGCTCAAGAAGATCACAAGGTGGTGAAGACAAGATTCATGAATACCAGTCAGTGCCTCGATTTGTACACCTGACTCAGTCGATGGCTTGCCAACTTCTTATGACCATATTTTTCTCTTACATAAAACCACGTAAAAACCAATTGATAAATAGCAATATGCCATATTACACTGAAAGCGTCATATGCAATTCCATTCCTCAATATATTTACATCACAGCAAAGCTTGTAATTTTTTCCACAACTTTGCTGTACTGCATTTCTAGCGTAAACGCTTCAATAAAGGGATACATGGCTTTGAAAAACAGAGTGTTTTCTAAAAGCACTCATGCATTGTGGTCTCACTGGGGATTTATATCCTGGTGCACAAAAGAGTTCACTGGTGATTTTCTCCATGATGAGGAATAACAAGGCAAGTGCCATAATGTGTCTCGCCCATTCGCGTACAAGAAATTGTACGCGAATGGGATATAACAGACAAAAAAAGAGATATAACAGATAAAAAGAGATATAAAAGGGTAAAAATTTCTAGCAAAAAAGATATGTGCCATAAAAACTGAACATTGGGCCCTTAAAGTTTGTTGACCCCTGCCTGTGACATTTGACCTTGTGGTGACCATCCACTCCCCAAGGGAAATCTTCCATCCAAGTTTGGTCACAAACGGACCTACATGTATGGATCAAAAGTTATGACCCATAATAGAAACGCGCCATAAAAACTTAACATTGGGCTCTAAAAGTTCGTTGACCCCTGCTTGTGACCTTTGACCTTGTGGTGATCATCCACTCCCCAAGGGACATCTACCATCCAAGTTTAGTCACACACGGAACTATGGATCAAAAGTTATGACCCATAATAGAAACGCGCCATAAAAACTTAACATTGGGCCCTAAAGTTCATTGACCCCTGCCTGTGAGCTTTGACCTTTAGGTGACCTTCATATATGTGACCCTGCACCTCAAAACAAACAAAAAGTCGCCATACATGAATTTTTAGTTAAGACCATATTCTGAAAGAACAGACTTTAAGCTTTAAAATGATGTATAACTCAAACCAAATGGACGCTCCTAACCTATCTAAATATTGGAAAGAAAGCACAAACTCGGGAAAAGTGTGAACTGAGAAAAGAGGCTCTGAAGTACAATGTCTATTCAAGCGGTTAATCTTGACCAAACTGTGCTGGCTGTGCGATGAATGGGACAAAAAGAGGAAGTAAACCACCAGAGTAACAACAATGAAGGGATTATCAAATTAACCTGAAATTAAGCATGCCTCATTAACACATTCTGTCCATAATTAATGCCAAATTTCAAAGCAGTAGCATTATCTTTTCAAAAGTCATTAGAGTTGAAAGTGAAGAGTGTGGACAAGGTTTTTCAGAAATGAAAAAGGGATTCTAAAGACACACAAAATCACACTATTCTACCAAAATGTTCGAGATAAACTGCTAAAAAAACACACTTTCCTGCCCGCTTTATGATACCAAATTTTAGCATAATGTAAAAGAAGACCCGCTCTTTCAGAAAATATGAAAAAGTCAAGTTCGGCTAGGTTGACCCATTTCACTTATTTTCAGTCCTCACGCAAAATCAGTGTGTGCGACTTTATGTTCGTTTTGAGGTGCACTGTCACATATGGTAAATGTGAAACTTTGTATGACCCCTCTTCCCTCGAAGTTTGATTGCAATTGAAGCCCAGAGTAAAGAGTTATTGAAGTTTTTGTAGCGTTACGGACAAACGACAGACGACGGACGGACGGACGGACGGACGGACGGACAGACGGACGACGGACGGACAGACGTCGCAGGCGATCCCTTAGTCTTCCCTCATCTCCGGTGGGCTCGACAAAAACTGAAGAATGTGACAGGCTCATGTCTCACTTTAGTCACTCGATCTTTGACTAACCCTGAAAGCTTTCCTACATCTCATCACCTAAATCCTTTTGTCATATTTAGCTCTCTTACCAAATTTGCTGTAAGTATCAGCCACAACTTTAAGATTTTGTGATGACAAAAATGTATACATAAAGACACACGAGAACAAGACAAAGACAAACAGGCAACCCCCAAATTGTAATGCCTACAGGTAGAGCTGTAGAGATTGAAACTGAGAACTCGCCTCATTGAAATCTGGATCTTTGTTCTCCTGGTCACTGGTGGCACCGATGGCTGCCTCCGTTAACAGATTGAGCGTGGCCTTGGGGCTGTCCCCAAAGTCTGGGGCCAGTTTGCGGATGTAGACCTTGACTCCGGAGTACAGGAACCGCGCCTCGTGCTCTGCCTCTTGCCTCTCTCTGGAGCACGTTGGGCAGACCTCTGTGACAAACACATCGAGACACCAAGCATTAACATCTGTGGTTACTAAGCCCCTTCTTGCTACAATAACAAACACAATAGGGTCCATGTACTGCATAGATGAAACTAGTGAGATGAACAGAGTGACCTTTGCTATATACAGTCAAACCTGCCTTAGCGGCCACCTGTCTAATGCAGCCACCTGTCTAATGCGGCCACATGTCTATAGTGGCCACTGAAAAATCCCCCGAGAGAAAAGCCCTGTTAATGACCCTGTGTATGGCAGCCACAAATTTTGTTTCCCGCTGTAGATTTTAACCTGTGTATAGCGGCCACAGAGCCGATAATTCAACATGTTTTTTCTGCTTTGTAGCCTTGTCAGTCATTCATGGGCAACATTCAGTGATTGCTATCGCTGCATTCATCACTCATTCAGTCATAATAATGCACTAGTGTTAAGCTTTCTTCACGACTGTACACATGCTACTGTGCAACAATTTCATAAACACTGGCATTGTTCAACACTTGAAACACACCTATATGCGTACACACATGCATGTACGTGTAAGGACTTATAGATGTATACAACGATGATACATGTATATGTAGGCAATAACCACAAAGTTGGATAACCTGTCTACAGCGGCCACCTGTCTACATAACGGCCACCTTTTTGTCTCCCTTGGGTGGCCGCTATAGACAGGTTTGACTATAGACATATACAAACAGAATCAACCCAACGGAAATTTTCCAACTTGCTACACAACAGATTACAAGAGGACATCAACTAAAAATTCAGAAGCAACATATGAGTCAACGTCAGGAAGAACTCGTTCAGCAAAAGGGTCATCCAAGATTGGAATAATCTCCCTCCTTCAGCAGTATATTATGCAACATCACTCAACAATTTAACAAACAGAGCTACAGTTATTTCTGGGTTAATAAGGGCGAATAGCCCCCTTACCCTTGCTGCATTACATTTTACCTGTTACACTACCAAGATGGATGTGCAGCTTTTCAGTAAGTTCAGTATATACGTTATGTGAACCATACTTTCCACTGCATCTCTACCAGTCTTCCAGCAAAACTTTGCGGGGCACTGTAATGCAACATGAACACTCCTTGATGAAGAATGATGTCTATCAAGTCTCAATAAAAACCATTAATCAATTATGCAAACTCTGCTGAAAACTGAAAGGGGCAGAGTTATTTTTTATGTATGTGTGAGGTTGCGATCAGTTGATGCCCTACATGTGACTATTGGGAAAAATTTAAAGATCAAAACCAAGATACACCAGATTAGTTTACTTATTGGAGTCACATGTCCGACAGTTAAATGACATATGTCAAAATAGCTTCAATTTGTATGAGAAATTTCCTGCTGAACATGCTTCCACTCATCTATCCTACACCTGACTTCAGAAGCCATTGCAAGCTTGGGAAAACAAGGCCTGATTATACTTCCATTCATGAAGTAATTGCTTATGAACAGGCAGTCAATGCAATCAATTATTTCAAGCAATCAATTATTTCACGGAAATGCTTCTGACTTCATCCCTAAAAGCAATGAAAGCAAAGTAATAATGACCGAACAGAAATATGATTTACAATGAATACCTGGTTCTGAGATAAAGCATGGTCCATCGGCAACTACTTTCCATATCCTGATTGGCTGGTCAACGACGAAGGTTGTACTAAGGACCGCCCACTCTACAGGCCATACCAAGGCAACACTAGTATGTGTAGAGACAAAAAGCACCTGTTGGTCTATATATGCACTCCATTATGTCGTACATTCATTTCTCCCAGGAACTCAATAATTGGTACATATACCTGGTATCAAATCTCACATACAAAATGCTAAGATCAAAGTATGTACATTTATGATCAAAATCTCTTCAACTGTATGGTCATAAAGAACTTCTCATGACAACAGCAAACATGTCACATCACCAAAGCCTATTGTGCTTGAATGAGATTTTCATCTGACTATAAGCATGTAAGTGGAAAGGGGGAAGTGATTTGAAACTCATTATTACAGTTAACATTTTTAATAGGTCATGTGCACACAATCTCACATAAGAACAACAGAGTGAATAAGCCTATTTAGTTTTGCATGTTTCATATCATTAAGTTCTGGTGAAAATTATTGCCAACTGGTTTTGCACGCAGTGTTTGGGGACAATGTACACTGAACAAATGCTCAGCTTTTGCAATCATAAAGAGTAGTAATTTCCTTTCCACCATGTGAGTAATGGGAAGGGATGGGTATTATTGAAATGATATTGGCTGCTTTTGAAGAGGAACATTGGAATATATTGCTCTAGCTAGGACCGCACTGTACAAATCAAAGATGAGTGCCATATGGTTCTAATGAGGGCAAAATAATTCTGGCCGGTGTATCAACTAATAATGCCAGCCAATATCATCATCCTTTTACACATTATTTATCCCTAAGATGATTTTCCATTAGGATAAATCTTTGTTGTTGAAGGCAAAACTTTTAGCTGTTGGTGATTACAACATATTGACCGTGCTGTACAAACACAGTAAGTTCATTCAGATAAAGCAGTGAGTCTGCACATTTAACACAGGATTATATGGGACTTCTTGTGTATGTAATCGCAAATGATAATTTACTATAAAAAAAAAAAGAAAAAAGCTTGCATTCCTGACAAGTTGATTTCATGTGCACCAGGTTCTGTTAAGGATGGGATGTATAGAGTATTAGGGCCCTCTGTTCTTGTAAAGTTTGATACCAGAAAAACAACAAATTTTCACAGAAGAAAGGCATTCTCAGTATGGCCTGTGTGTAATCTATCCAATTCTAGAAATAACAAAAATGGTTGGTGAACAAAGTATGCATTAGCATTTCACTGCTAAGATGATTCATATGAAAAATGATACTATATGTCTCTTACCCTGACGTTTCGTCCACTGGTGTGATCATGCTGGGGTCAAATGTCAGACCGCCATGTGAACAGAGGAAAGCGCTATTGTTGATGCTAGTGAGTATTTCAGATTTGACCGGATGACGGAGGAAGCTCCTCCAGGCTTCTACGAAAGCGTGTGGTACAACGTACGCCTCGGTTGATTCCTGTATCAAACACATTCAGAGAGTAGCTTTACAGTATGGATGATGCACATGGGTAACCCCCACACATTTTAGCAGCGCTGTGAAGAAAGTGAAGTACACTTGAATCACTCCATGCAGTGAGATCATTGACTAATTCTTGGGTGTTCTCTTATTGTTAAACATTCATAGGGGCAATGACGAGTACTTTTTAGTCATTCATTTAAATGCTGAGTGACAAAGATCAGGAAATGCTCGTGAAAGCAAGTTTGGTATTCTCACACAATTGCTATTGTATTTTGTCCTCATGCCCTGTTGATATCACCTTTTTGCCCTATACCCTCCCCCCACCAAAAAAACCCCAAGACAACAACAGCTGCTCAGTGGAAGACAGAAGCAAAGATGTCAGACTTACTCCTTTCTTCCACGTGGGACGAGCTCGGCCATGAAAGAGTTGTGGGAGGGACCTTTTCTGCTCCGTAGCCAACTCGCACTTCCTCCGTGCCTGCTCAGCATCCTCTGCATCTGCCATCTGATGATGATGATGATGATGATTATGGTGATGATGATGATGATGATGACGACAATGACAATGACGATGACGATTATAACGATGACAAAACAAATAATAATGTTGGCATGGACAATTATTGAAGATAAAATACATGATAACAGCAAGCATTATGATAAGGGAGATGAAGACGAGAGATGACGTCAGGGATGTTGATCATAAAACAATGAAAATGACCAAAATTTCACAATTTAGTTCATTTTGCATTCATATAATCAGCTGCATGCCACCCAACCTTGAGTATCAAAGCAACATAACCATGAAAAAAAAAAAAATTTAGGAAAAGTCTTCATTAGTACAGCAATGAGTTAATCCTTTTTAAGTTATAAGATAATGATCACTAAACATGACATATTTTATGGTTGTAAAATTACAATAATAGTATGAAATGACAGTAAGGCGAGCACATCTTGCACTAGTTTCACATTTCTGTCCATATACTGCTCACCAGCAATGATACATAATCAGACATTTTCACCTGATATAAAATACACTAACAATCAAATATTTGATATAGTCAAGTCTGGACACAGAAGTGACACAAAAGTAAGCTGTACAATGAAGGGCTCAGATGATGTCTATAGGAAATAAATTACTGTTCCACATGAACCAGGAAAGACAGCAGGAAAAAGCAGACCAAAGACTGACACACATAACATAAATAGGAAATAATCCTGTTAGAAAATGACACACAATTTGCAAAGGAAGACTGGAGAGCATCTTCACCTGACACTGCATGCATGGCTGAACATCAGCCTGGAACTCGGCGCAGTCAGGAAAGTACTTGTGAAGGACAGTCCAGACAGCCTTTGGGACCAGCCGTCTAAAAGTCACATCAGTACTCAGGTTTCCTAAAGTGTGATGAACAAAGGATTTAATTTTTTTTAATTGCTTCATTACTTATCTGTCAGCATACACAAAACCAGTTCATTGCAAGACCAGGGCATTTGACTTCCACTGATATGTGGTGGTTTGTGGCGAGGTCCTAATCCCTCAGATGCACTTGTTTGTTTGCATATATCATATTTCTTTATTTCTTATTTCTCCAGGAGCAAAGTTCTGTAAACTATTACATAAAATGAATCATTCACTTTGAAACACAATCAAATAATTGCACAGTAAGTCTCCATTGAAGATAAGAGGTTTGTATGTTTTCTGTCTAGCTGTCATGTTGTGATTGACATACCATGACTACTGTACTGCACAGTAAGTCTCCATTGAAGATGAGAGGTTTGCATGTTTTTTATATAGCAATCAAGTTGTGACTGACATACCATGACTGCACAGTAAGATGTCATTGAAGATAAGGGGTTTGCATGTTTTCTATGTCACAATCATGATGTGATTGACATACCATGACTGCACAGTAAGATGTCATTGAGATAAGGGGTTTGCATGTTTTCTATGTCACAATCATGATGTGATTGACATACCATGACTGCACAGTAAGATGTCATTGAAGATAAGGGGTTTGCATGTTTTCTATGTCACAATCATGTTGTGATTGACATACCATGACTGCACAGTAAGATGTCATTGAAGATAAGGGGTTTGCATGTTTTCTATGTCACAATCATGTTGTGACTGACATACCATGTCTGCACAGTAAGTCTCCGTTAAAGATGAGAGGTTTGTCATCTTCTTCTTCATCTCTTTCTCCATGGTTTGACTCATTCAGGTTTACACCATCTAATTGGACACAGAGTGAATTTGTGAGGGAAACAAGAGTGTAATGGGATTTAAAAGCTTTAAAAGGATAGGAATGGTTGCATTATAACTCTAATGGAACAAACACAAGCTTAACTCATTGAAGACCAGTCTTGGGTATACTATGCCAGGCATCTATGGGAAATGTGTCTTATATTAAAATCAGCTGATCCTTAATGGTTTCAAAAAGAATGTACATGGCGGAGGGTTGATATGTCACTTTGGGATGAAATGTGATAGTCAAGCTTTTATGCATATGATATAATGAAACAACCAGGGAGGCATTTCATGAAGGAACTTGTCGGATAGAATATCTGACAAGTCAATTATATCCGACAAGTTTTGAGAAATTCTTTAGTCTGATTGGCTGATTTCTCTGAACTTGTCAGATATAATTGACTTGTCGGACATTTTATCCGACAAGTTCCTTCATGAAACGCCCCCCAGGTTTTGGTGTTACATTTAAATTTACATATATGATACACTATATGCACCCTGCGCTGGAGAGGACAACACATAGATGTCTTGATTATCTTTGCGGAAATATTTAGTAACAGTTACAACATCCCAAGTGGAAAACTTAGTTTCATCAAAAGGATTTCTTGCTTCGTTATTTTCATTCAGTAAAAGAGAATAGGTTGTTCCTTTTGTTTTTAATGCCCTGCCTTCTGTTTCTGTACATCATTTTCTTTTCAATCCTAGCCCTCTCAGTTATTGAATTATCATCAATCAGCACTGGTTTTTAAAATTTTTCCTTTACTGTATGTTTTTTAAAGGAGGGGTTTGTTGCTGTCTGATAAGACCTTGTATCTCAAATATTGGTGAAAAATCACTTTTTGGGATCAACTGTCAGATAATCAGTTATGTCCTGTCCACATCCTAGCCGTCTTACCCCCAAAATAAAGTCACCACTGCATGCCAAAGGAAAAGTGATCCCATTTGTTATAGCGCTTTGGCTGCCATGTTTTATGGCTCTCCTGAACGTCTGACATTTTTGAGATACGAGGTTTGTCGTCCAAACAGTAATTTACAGATTTTTGACCTGGATCAGTACTACAGCATGATGAAGAAATCAACATAGCAAGAGATAATAAACCAGCACATTAATTAGTACCTTTTGCGTCTGTCTCCCCATTCTGTATGGCACAGTGATGATTGCCAGTGTCCATCTCATCCTTTCCTTCATTCTTTCTCTCTTCTCCTCCTCCTCCTCCTCCTCCTCCTCCTCCATCAAACTGAGACTCTTCCCTCTCTAGAACCATCCTCTTCCACTGCCTCAGAGAGTCCTTGCCGACCCAGAAACCATCCTCACTGTGATGTGGTACAAGATCCAGGAAAGAAAGGAATGCAGGGTCAGAAAACTGACAGAAAGCTTTGGAGAAGACCAGGGCCCCATTACAGAAAAGATGTTAGGATAACAACTCTTGCTGGAATGGCAACTTCCAATAGCAATAGCCAATCAGGAAGCTGGATTCTTGTCATTACTATGACAATTGCCATTCCAGCAAGAGTTGCTATCATATCAACTTTTTATGAAATGGGGCCCTGATCATTGATCCTGATTTTATCTTATAAAGTTGCAAAAATCGGAGAACATTACAAAGACTTATTGACTGCATCTATTTGGTTTTCAAAAAAAAAAAGAAGAAAAATTCTTCTTACTCGTAGGAAAAGGAGACTAGGGGGGTGTTTCATAAAGCTGTTCGTAAAGTTACGAACGACTTACGAGTGACTGGTAATCAGTTCTTGTGCTGAATAATGGAAATTCTGATAAGTATAGCACATCAGGGGCCCCGTCGCATAAAACTTACCATTGAATTTCAATGGTAACTACCGTCAAAATTAGGCGTCACAGCCAATGATCAGCATCAAAGGATTGTAAAATTTACCGTTAATTTGAAGACTTACCGCTAGAAAGGAGCGGTAAGTCCAGCGCTAAGGGTTTTATGCAACAGGGCCCAGAACTGATCACCAGTCGCTCGTAAGTTGTTCGTAACTTTACGAACAGCTTTATGAAACACCCCCCTGAGGTGTTCAAATGGAGAAGCTGTTCTACTGCTCATATGAGAAAAAGAAAAAAAGAAGAAATCAAATCAATAAATTTATTTGATATTCTGGCATGCACACAACTATGGAGAGAGTCAGGAAGATTGTTTCATGGTGCAATATCTCTGAAAAAATTGGGACGTTCCCTAAACAAAAATCACAGAGGAAGTTTATCTACATAAATTACCTACTCTTCATGAATTGCAGACTAACAGATGAAACAATACATTAAGGCAAACAGCTTTTGACACTTGATAACTCATGAAAGGATGAATGCAGGCAACTAAAATCTGACTTTTGACCACATTGACTGATGAAACTGGTAAAAGGATGCAAACCCGGCAGCTAACCTTTGACATTTGACCTTGGTGACATCAGTGACAAACTTGTGGTCGGTGGCAAGCTGGGCCTGGATGCGCATGACACGACACCGCTGCTTGATACAGGTCAGACACAAGCTGGTCTGGGTTAGCCTCGGTCCCCCACCATACTTCATGAAGAGAAGGTTTGCCTGAAATATGTAGTCAATTAGGAAACAGGTCTATTTGAATTCATAATCATATTGCTTACATAGAACCATGGTATAGATTACCACAGTGATGATGTCACAGTCTTTTTGTTACAGCTTGGGTTGGAGCCATGTGTGCGCATAATCACTCAGGCCAGATGAGGTTGTTTAGAATAAGTTTCCATGGCGATGACTGGCTATGACTTCACAGTTTAGTATTCTATAAGATCATGATATCATGGTTGAGAGAAGTTTGAATGCTGACTTGCTAGTAAGATTTTTATGAAATTAAGAAATTAAGTCAGACTTCATTGAACTAGAGATGCAAAGATTGCATGGGAATTGTAACAATGCTCTTTGCACCTAAATTCAAATATTCTGCAAGCACAAATGAAAATGAAAAGCGCAGGAAGACTTTGAAAATAATCCCTGAAAACTACACACTTTTGAGAATGATTTGAGACCTTTTGCCAGCGCTGAATAATTATTGTTGTATTTTCACTGGCCGTAGCGATGGTATGTTTTCACTGGGGATAAAGTGCTTCCAAATGGATGGTCTCCTTTTCTTTCTTCATTCCAACATCATATTATGAAGAGAAATAATAAAAAATTCCACTCAAAACACATCATATATCACTGCATTAGGGCTTTGACACCACTATGACACACACTTGGACCACGTCATGGTAAAATCATTTGTGCATTATAGGACCTCTTTCATTTGCTAGCTGGTAGTTAGAATGTATCTTGACAGTTTATTGTCGCTGGGATGACAAGACCTTGTATCTCAAATTTTGGTGAAAATTACTTTTTTAGATTAATGTTCAGACAATCAGTTAGGTGATGTCCTGTTCAAATGCCGGCTGTCTTATCCCAAAATGTAACCACCACAGCATGTCAAAGGCTCTCCCATTTAATATAGTGCTTTGGCTGCCATAATTTTTTTGCTCTTGAGTCTCCTGAACATTTGAAATTTTGTAGATACAAGGTCTTGTTGCCCCAGCGATGTTATGTCATCCCCACTTCATGCAGAGAAGAAGAGAGATAACCTGATATACAGTCACACCTGCCTTAGCGGCCACCTGTATATAGCGGCCACCTGTCTATGGCGGCCACTGAAAAATCCCCCCCCCCCCCCCCCCCCCCCCCCCCCCGAGAGAAAAGCCCAATTAAAGACCCTGCATGTAGCGGCCACCTGTCTAACGCAGCCAGCGGCCACAAATTTTGTTTCCCCGCGGTAGATTTTAACCCGTCTACAGCAGCCACAGAGCTGATAATTCAGTGCATTTTTCTGCTTTTAGTAGCCATGCCAGTCATTCATGGGCAACGTTCAGTGATTGCTGCATTCATTGCTGCATTCATCGCTCATTCAGTATCAAGTTTTCTTCACGACTGTGCACATGCTACTGTGCAATAATAATTATTTCAAGAACACCGGCATTGTTCAATGCATGAAACACACATGTGCATACGTACACACATACATGTACATGTAAGTACCCGGAACTTATAGATGTATACAATGATGATACATGTACATGTAGCCGTAGGCAATGCACACAAAGTTGGATAACCTGTCTATAGCGGCCACCTGTCTATAATGGCCACTTTTTTCATCTCCCTCGGGTGGCCACTATAGACAGGTTTGACTGTATAAAAGAGGACTATCAACATGTGGCCATCCTTATGCAGTCCACTAACAGTCACTGCATGAATTTATAGAGAGTCCCTCACAGTGTCCAGACCACTCTGAGACTCACGGCCTGAGAACTGATCCTCTTCAGGTGTTTGACCTGATCAGGGTCCAGCCGGCCGTGCCTGCAGCAGAACCTGGTGTTGTCGATGGGGTGCTGCTTGGCTGTGGAGGAATGACTCTCCTCACTCAGCCATTTCTTCAGCCACTCTGTTGCTATCCACTCAAAGCCATCCCCTGACCACAGACAAGGCAAAGAAGGGGAAGGAAAATATTGACTTTAATGTAAACAAATATTCTCTGCTGAGGAAAAGCCGTCAAAGCGTGTTTTATCATAACTGCAGGATAGAGCAGTAAATGTAATTTCAACATACTGACAAAGAGTAGATATTCATGCCATTTATTTATTTCTTTTTTTCATGCAACTGTCAGTTTTAGTGAAATCCAACCATATATAACTGGATGAATCATTTTTTTTTTTTTTTTTTTTTTTTTTTGGGGGGGGGGCACTGCTTTCAACATCTCATATAAAATATTTGAGGTCTTTTTCCCCCTCTAGTTCAGCAAAGTGCAAACTTGGTGAAACTTCCTCATCAGGAAATATTTCTCATATCTTGGAAATCTGCTATAATATGAAATTACTTCTGAAGAACAAGAGAATAAGATGTCAGTTTTGATATATTGCAACCAGAGAAGCTGCCACCACTGTGAGGGAGTCCTAGGCTCACCGTCTGTAGGAGGCATCTGCTGGTAAATGTTCCTGATCTCCTGCTGTGTGGATCTCCCACACTTCACACTCTCAGTCCGCATGGCTGTCATCTCCTCCAGCCAGCCCTCGAAGCGGACGTTGTCGCGGTTGATGAGCTCCCGCAGGTACCTCGGCAGGCTCCCCAGATCCAACTTGGGCTGGTCCACACCATTCTCTACGTGGGAGAGATCAATGCCATGAGAAAGATGCGACAAGCAATATGAATTTTGTCTGTTCTCTCTATACTTCCCAACCTACTCCGAATATACGCCGAATATTTCGCAAGGTTTTTATTTTTGCGAATTTTGCAAGTCGGGTGCTATTCGCGAAATTAAAGACACACCAAAATATTGACTTTGATCCTGATGTGAATGTGACATACGCATGTACACTTCTCCGTTCAGTACAGGACTCCACGATCGCGAACTTAACCACTCGCGTAATCGTCGGGAATTCCCGATTCGCGAAAATTTAGACTCGTGAAATATATGGCGTATACAGTATTACATGATTCAAAGTGACTTCAAGCTCTCCTGAGGTCTAAAAACCATGCAAGTGATTATGTCAGACCCTATCAGATCACCGTGTTTCAGAAGCAAAGATTGCATGAGTATTCCATCACCTAGAGCACACCTCCCAACCTTTCTGACTGAAAAAATAAGGATGCTTTGGGTCAAAAGTAGGAAAGAAAGAGCAGTTCCCATAGAAGTGAAATATTATAGTAAAATTTGTAGTAAAATTATCAAGAAAAATAGGAAACTCCCACTGAAACAAGAGCTGGCAACGGTCAACATTCAGATTCTTTCCTCCAAATTCAGAATGGTTGGGAAGTCTGCCTTTAGGACTCATCATGCTGAATGAATATACAGTGTCCCCTTCAAAAGAAAAGAAATAACATAAATAACTAGAAATGTCGCTATGGCGACTGGTATGCCTCCGCCATAATGCATGAATCTCCTAATTGGTCTATAGTACATGCGGACAATGTGTGATTACATTTTCACAAAATTGGCAAAATATCAAAATGACATGTTTGTCACAAATGTGTTGAATGTTCCACCTTCCTTGACCTAGGTTTAATTGGATGAATGGGAGAGCATGTATTTGGGGAATTTTAGGACTTTTACTTGACTTTGACCCTTTCATAAGTTTATGCATTGAGTAACTTTCAAGGTACGAAGGAAAAGTGCAATTTCTGTATTGAATAGTAAATTGTTACCATTTTCATCTGGCCTTTGACCCTTGACCTAAAATTCATAAGAGAATAACTGTCAGGCAGAACATGCATAAATATGTACTAAGTTTCAAGATAACTTTAGCCACTTCCAAGATATGGAGGAAGAAGTAAAGTTCAGCACTTTCACTTGATTTTTGACCTTTGACCTTTTTGGCAAAAAAAAAAAAACCTTCCAAGGGAATCTCTATTGGGTTATACATGCATACACACACACACACACACACACACACACACACAAAGTAATAATAATCCTGCAGGCATTACATTAATATGAGGGAAATAGTGAAATTTTGAAGTGTTGCCCTTGACCTTTGACCCCACATTTCCCTAGATAATCACTGCCAGTCAGTACATGCATATATATACTATGTTCCATGAAGATACCTTGAACCATTTCCAAAATATGGAGAAAAAAGTGAAAATTTCACATTTTTTTTGACCTTTTGACCTTTGACCTCATGACCCACATTTTCATCAGAGAATCTTAATTGGGTAATACATGTATACACTAAGTTTCAAAATAATATCTGTAGGCATTGCATAGACGTGGGGGAAATAGTGAAATTTTGAGCATTTGACCTTGACCTTTTGACCTTAGATCTTGAGCATGTGCGCCCAAAAGTTGATAGACACAACTTCATCCCCTAATACACATACATGCCAAGTTCCATTAGGTTACCTCAAAAGGTTTTTTAGTTACGCTGTCCACAAAATTCATTACAGACGGACAGACGGACTGAAGGACGGACAACCCAAAAACATAATGCCTCCGGCACCACTTCGTGGCGGAGGCATAAAAATGGATCCATGAGGCACTATCTGAATAACATATCATCATGGATAATTGCGAGGCTATCTTTTAAAACACCATCTGCAACATTTAGTGATGTTGAGACAAGTATAAGTCAATAGTCATGGGATGGACAATGTGTGGCCTGGTTCTAGGAACACTACCCCCTGGAAAACCACCCCCCGGATAACTACCACCCGGATTATTACCCCCCAGGAAAATTCCTCCCTGGGGCAACTACCCCCCGGACAACTACCCTCCAAGGGCAATTACCCTCCAGGGTAATTACCCCCTAGGACAACTACCCCCCCGGACAACTACCCTCCTAGGGCAATCACCCCCCAGGGCAATTCCCCCTTAGGAAAACTACCCCCTGGATAACTACCCCTCGGATAACTACCCCTGGATAACTACCCCCTCGGATAACTACCCCCTGGATAACTACCTCCCGGAGAACTACCCCCTGGGTAACTACCCCCCGGAGAACTACCCTCTGGATAACTACCCCCCGGAGAACTACCCCCTGGGTAACTACCCCCCCCCCCCCACCCGGATAACTACCCCCTGGATAACTACCCCCCGGATAATTACCCCCGGGTAATTACCCCCCGGATAATTACCCCCCGGATAATTACCCCCCGGATAATTACCCCCCGGATAATTACCCTCCGGATAACTACCCCCCCCCCCCCCAATAATTACCACCAGGATAATTATCCCCAGGTTAACTACCTCCTCCTCCGATGACTAGACCCCTGATAACTTCCACCCGATAACTACCCCCTCCGATAACTTCCCATGGATGATTACCCGGATAAGTAGGCCTACAACTCCCCCTCCCCTATATAACTATCAAAAGGAAAATTACCCCCAGGACAGTGCACCACGTCAATTACCCCCCGGATAACTACCTCCCGGGTCATTGCCCCCCCCCCCCCCAACTCTTACTTTTAATAAAAAGAATATCATTACTACAGGAAACGAAGTTCTTTGTATCATTTGCCAGGAATCACGGAGATGCCATACTGATACGTCATCTTACGAAAACAACAACGTAAGGATTTACGATTTGTATCGTTTGCATTTAGGACGATTTATGTACAAGCTTAATTTCTCCCTTCTGTATTTTGACTCTATGTTCATCAAAAACGAAACTGTCCCTGCATATCCTACCCGGTAATCCAGTAAATGTCAAAGCCTTTAACCAAAACTATTTTCGCTAAATCTGTATTTTCTCTTACTGTTCCGAAATTTCGGATTTCTCTTGATAGTAGTATAAAAGAAGTTTTAAGTCTGAATGCCTTTACCATTGAACTAAAGACATTTTGAAGAAATGTTACACTTCACTTTTTGCAATATTTTTTTTTAACCACAATCGTCTATCGTTTACCACAACTCCATGTAACACTTCTTTATTTTGAGGAGCTTATATCTCATGCCTCATGTGCCCTGGTTTGACCCATCATCTTCCTCTTCCCTCTCGCTTTTCTCTGTCCATGTACCGTGAAGGTAGTCTATTCCTGTCATTCATTACTCACCTTTCCTCTTTCTCTCATTACAAGGGATTTATCTCGTGTGTGTTCATGTGCAGTGCACTCCCGTTATGACGAAATGCTCAGGACCGGCAGGTTTTTTTTTTCTTCGTTTTAACGAAATTTCGTTATAACCGAACAAATATGATATGCAATGTATAACGAAAAGAAGGAAACCACGCATAAAAAAAAAATTGTTTGTTGAATCGTCATCATACGCTGGAAAGCTATGTGAAATGGGAGAGTACCTTTTTAATTTCGTTTAAATATTACATTTTAAAAAGAGCATAAAGTTGTTTGTGGTGTCACACGTGTAGACAATGACGGTGTAGGATTTGGTTACAGTTCGCTATTCTAAATGTTCTTTTCTTACTTAAGTACGTCACTCCGAAGGCTCCTTATTGCGAAGTTTCGCCATTCCCGGGATTCCGATGGTTTGTTTATCTGAAGGTTCGCATTTCCGAAAAATCATTATTCCGAAAGTTCATAATTTAGATTGAAATAATATATTGTTCATTTTCCGAAGGTTCGTTGATCTGAAAATGAAATGAGGTTCGTCATTTTGAATTTTAATTGTAAATCAAAAAAAAAAAATTAGAAAGGTTCACTATTCAGAAAGTCCGTTGTTCCGAAGGCTTTTTCATCCGAAAATGAAATAAGGTTCGTTATTCCAAAGAAAGTTTGTTAATGAAAAAAAAAAGACGAGAAAGGTTAGTTATTTCGAAGATTTCTTTATCTTAAGACGATTATAAGGATTGCAATTCTTAAGTTTTGTGAGTCTACTCACCTTTTTCCACCATGGATTAACGATTCTTTTTGTAATGTTCCGATTAACGAACGTTTTTAATTCCTATCATTTTCGGACTAACGAACTGTATAAGAATAAGAATAAGAACCATATTTTATTATCGGATTAATGAACCTTTGGAATAACGCCAAAATGTGCTTAATATTTCATTTCCAAACTATTACGGACATTTAGTTGTATCAGAATCTGTGTGTTTTGTATTAAAGGACTTCGGAACAATGAAGCAAACCTTATCTGAATTCAGATTATTGTATTACAATAACGCAAGTTCCCCTCGGAAACTGTGCGTGATACATGGAGTGAACATACAATGATGTGAAGCGTTCGCTCATGCATGCAGAGACGCTATAAAAATGCTTGTTCCGCTACGCATTTTCGAATGCGATCCGCATTTCGTTGTAACGGAGCACATTTCTTTCGTTTTTCTTTGTCAGTGGCGCTCAGAAAAGACTTCGTGATAACGAAAATTTTGTTCTAACCGTCTTCGTTGTAAGCGAATTTTGTACCATAGACTTTAATGGCAATAATTTTGGGACCAGAAGTTTTGCTTCGTTATAACGAAATTTCGTTATAACCGTGTTCGTTGTAACGGGAGTACACTGTATCTTTATTTGTGTTCTTCGTCTCTGTCTTAATTTGCTTTCTTTACATTGTTTCATCAATTTTGTAAGTGTTTTACTATTATACTGTTAAAGCTCATTTTAGAATTGCCCTACTGCATCATTGGGCATTAACAACTAGTATATCAAGGGTGCGGGAAGAGATTGTCACATCCTTGTTATGATCACCGCAGAGCATTACCTCCCTTGACAATTACTCTTTATTAGAATTAGGCTCCAAACAATCACCCCTCTTGCAATAACTCCTCCCCCCAGAAAATTACATCTCTCATTGTCATTTTCGAACAACGTTTGCTATTTGAATTAATAAAAAAACAACATTTTTTCATATCGTCTGGTTTTGGTCGAGACCTAACTTCAGATTTTTAACATCTTTTGGGTGAGATAATTAGAAACCCCTTACAAAATATTAAAGAGCATGTTATTCCAAGAAGGATTCAAGTTTTTGTGAAGAGGAAAATACATGTAGTCTTAAAATGGCCGGGATAAAACAGAGCAGCCCTATATGTAAAAAGGATTCTGTCAACTACAACTCTCTAGATCTATTCAAAAAGAGGGTGCAGGACAAAAGACTTCGTTAACAACTAGAGATGTTTTGTAAAAAAAATAAAAATAAAATAGAAAATACTGTTAAACTCATGATATTTTACTCTTTCTAATCAGACTAGCTTACATTTGAACTGGATTTCTCCTTAAAGTGTCGAGAACATTTAATTTGGAAACTAGCACAATTCTACTTGTATGTAAAATAAGCTGTAATTTTACTCAAATGACAGATTAGGGCACCGTTTGATAAAAGTTGCCAGTTATGACATCTTGTCAGTCTCTAATAATTTCAATAAAACCATGGGTTCTGCTTGATTAATAAGCTCGAGTCACTGACTTGTTACCATGGACCTGCTTTGATCGACCTACAACGATTGGTAATTGTGTGGAACTGACAGCTTGTCAGGACTGATAACTTTAATAAAACCGTGCCTGGATCCTATCAGAAACTATAGATTTATATCGAAGGGTCCCTCGCTAATGTTAAGGGAATATGAATTACAGTGAAATCAACTCTCCTTTTCTTATGTTTATCGTCTAATGTGTTATAATGGTAGAAAATGACAAGCCAATAGAGTAAATGATGACAGTGTAAGAGAAAGGTGCATTAATGTAGGGCCGACATGAGCTTAGTCTTCTGATATGGTGTATGAACTTATGGAAAAATTACAACGGGTGTATGGAAACTTTCGGGGGGGGGGGGGGGGGGGAGGAAGGGTTGTCCAGTTGGTAATTATCAGGAGGGGGCGGGGGGGGGGGGGGTTTCGGGGTATGGTAAGGGGGGGGGGGGGGGGGGTATCTCGGGATGGTAATCCGGGTGGTAGTTATCCTGGGGGTAGTTATCCGGGGGGTAGTTATCCGGGGGGTAGTTCTCCGGGGGGTAGTTATCCAGGGGGTAGTTATCCGGGTGGTAGTTATCTGGGGGGTAGTTATCCGGGGGGTAGTCATCCAGGGGGTAATTACCCAGGGGGTAGTTATCCAGGGGGTAGATGTCCTAGGGGTAATTGCCCTTGGGGGTAGTTGCCCTAGGAGGGTAGATGACCGGATGGTAGTTGTCCAAGGGGGTAATGGCCCTGGAGGGTGATTGCCCTAGGAGGGTAGTTGTCCGGGGGGTAGTTGCCCTAGGGGGGAATAGACCTGGGGGGTAATTATCCGGGTGGTAGTTATCCGGAGGGTAGTTGCCCAGGGTGGTAAGTGCCCGGATACGGTGTGGCCTTTTGTGATGTGTCTTTGGATTTGAATAGGGAAAGATGAAAAAAAAGGCAATATCATGGAGCTAGCTAGATTTCCTTACCTTGCTGTGGTCCTGGTCTGAGTGTGTAGACCAGCATATAAGCATTCTTTGACGCATGGCTTCCTTTGGGTACCTTGGGACGTCTCCCCTCCTTCTGACCTGCAGCTGTCAAACAGATCATGTATCATTAGGAAGATGTGAATCAGTGGTCACTAGCTGACAGGGTGAGATCATTGGTAATACAGGAGTTTACTGTGTCTGTTGTCTAGATACTTGCACCCCGACTGCTGGATTTTTTTCAGGTTGTTAAGAACCAGAAGTGCTTAAGAAAATAGTGTCTTGGTATGAACAATAAACAATATCAAATATGACATGTCAGATATTAAATGCTTTATGCACTTTCTGTAGAACAGGACAGACTGAAGACAAGTAACTTTATGGAGTCCCCAGGTAAGTTGGTGAGATTTGGTAACTCCATCCATGATTACAACATTATCTCAGATACCATTTGTACAACATCTACAAAGTTTGGTCAAAGTGTGTACTCGTACGAATTTGTTAAAGTTTTGTAACTTATTCTGTTTATTGACTGCTTGTGTGTTTGTTCCTTGCTTGATGTGTTCGTTTGTCTTAAAGGTAGGGAATCCCATTTGCACGCCTTAAATGAAGAGTTGTATAAATACAGTGGTATGTTGAAGAGAATATCATTTTAGAAACTCCCATAAAGTATTGAAAGTGGAAGGTAACATTTAGAACATTTTTTTGACGGTTAGATTTTGAATTGAATTGTTTTCGGGGCTCACCGTAAATTCCAGTACATTACTAGGCTACCTTTGCAGACCCATGTACTACATGTGTGTCCATCATGTATATTTTGTGAAGAAAGTTCATCAACACTTACAAACATTTCTATATACATTCTTACCACACACTCTATATGTTATTACATCAGCTCTTGTACTTTTAGATTTGTGTTTCTAGATCACAAATACAGAAGAATGCAACAAAAAGGCTTAAGTGTGGCTGACACACAGAACTACTGAGTAGTTGAGTTTTGTGCATTATTCAAATTTCAGATAACTGTTGACTTCCAAATTTCTAAGCAGTGGCCTAAACAAGTCCCCTGAGGTTCATATTTAATGTTTTGCTGCATTTTGGGAGGTCTGTAAAAGGCATCCCCTACCTTTAACATTTCCACAATATGCAGTGATATATTTGAAGTTACATTTCCTGGAGCTCTGGGCAGTGAATGCCAATTTACAGAGATTCTTGAAAATTGTTTTGTCTCTTTGTAGTGAGTTTTTAAAATCGTAGACTACTCCATACTGACTACTCCAAAGCAATACACCAAATCCTGCCTGGTAAGCATGGAAATACAAGAACTACTTCTTTCATTCCTGACAACTCACCAAGCTCATCCTCTGAGCCAAGCTTCAGATTCTTTCCCTCCATCTTCTGGATCTCCTCATCATTAAACTTGAACCACGCCCCACTGTCGCCATGGCTACGGATGTGGGCGATGTAGTGTCCAGAGTACGCAGTGGGGCCTCGGTGTATTAACACGGCCTGCAGGTCATAGACTGTCTGCTTCTCTGAGAATGTTAAGCAATGTGTCGGTGGCTTTATATTTGGTTTTCTGCTAAAGGATACATCCATCAGAGACTTAACTTTTCATCAAATACTAGCCTGACTTTCAATCTTCACTTTAAAAAGAGGTAAAATAAAAATGTTGTTCAAGAGAAGGAGTGCTATATTGGCAAGACATATGATAATCAAACACATAGAAATGCCAGCTCCTAAACAAGGCAAATATGAACTAGAAATGTCGCTATGGCGACTGGTATGCCTCCGCCATAATGCATGATTCTCCTAATAGGTCTATAGTACATGTGGACAATGTGTGATTACATTTTCACAAAATTGGCAAAATATTAAAATGACATGTTTGTCACAAATGTATTGAATGTTTACTTTCCTTGACCTATGTTTAATTGGATGAAAAGGAGAGCATGTATTTGGGGATTTAAGAACTTTAACTTGACTTTGACCCTTTCATAAGTTTATGCACTGAGTAATTTTCAAGGTATGGAGAAAAAGTGCAATTTCTGTATTGAACAGTAAATTGTTATCATTTTCATCTGGTCTTTGATTTATAAGAGAATCACTGTCAGGCAGAATATACATAAATGTGTACTAAGTTTCAAGATAACTTGAGCCACTTCCGAGATATGGAGAAAGAAGTAAGTTCAGCACTTTCACTTGATCTTTGACCTTTTGACCTTTAACCTTCTTGGCAAAAAAAAAAAAAATCCCAGAGAATCTCTATTGGGTTATACATGCAAACATCAAGTTTAAAAAAAATAATCCTGCTGGCATTGCATAAATATAAGGAAAATAGTAAAATTTTGAAGTATTTCCCTTGACCTTTGACCCCTGACCTTTGACCCCATGAACCCTAAATTCCCTAGATAACCACTGCCAGTCAGTACATGCATATATACTATGTTCCATGAAGATACCTTGAACAATTTCCAAGATACAGAGAAAAAAGTGAAATTTTAACAGTGTACTTGACCTTTTGACCTTTGACCTTTTGACCTCATGACCCCAAACTTTCACCAGAGAATCTTGATTGGGTAATACATGTTTACACTAAGTTTCAAGAAAATATCTTCAGGCATTGCATAGATATGGGGGAAATAGTGAAATCTTAAGCATTTGACCTTGACCTTTTGACCTTTGACCTTGAGCATGTGCACCCAAAAGTTGATAGGCACAACTTCACCCCCTAATACACATACATGCCAAGTTTCATTAGGATACCTCAAAAGGTTTTGGTAGTTATCCTGTCCACAAAATTCATTACGGACGGACGGACGGACGGAAGGACGGACGGACGGAAGGACGGACGGACGGAAGGACGGACGGACGGACGGACGGACGGACAACCCGAAAACATAATGCCTCCGGCACCACTTCGTGGCGGAGGCATAAAAATGTATTTCTCTGACGAAAGACACACTGATCAGTTACAGAGGAAAATGAAGTAGATGCAATATGATGTTGCAGGATGTATGATTTTAAAAATTGAAATATTAGGGAACATGGCATGGATTTCAATGAGTACTCTGTACCCTACTTCGGCCACTGTAAAATTGTCCATAAAAATTCTCATAACCTAGTCCAATTCTCTTGTCACATAACTCTCATGAGAGATAAGTTTAAAGATATAGATCTCCAGAAAGAAAGTGGTCTTGACTGATACCTCTTCTGGGCAGATGTTTGGACATGTCCAGCTCCTCAGGGAATTGGAGGAAGTTGTTGAGTTTCTTCTTGGTCCCACTGTGCCTGCCATGACCAATCAAAGAACATGCAATACCAAGGATCACATCAGAAAACAGGAATAGTATCGCTACAATCATTCTTCACCTTGAATTTTGGGTGTTTCCTCTCAAGACCTTGCATGTAATACAGCTACAAATGTTGCCATTTTTGTCATTTAATACTTTATTCTGTTTAGGTGCCTTATTACTGAAGAGTACATTCAGCAATGTGACATCACTAGGTGTACCTTTTTCAAACCTGTACAACAAGTTTCATGGAACAGGTTTAGGATCATATCATCACATCAATTGCAACACTTTACTATGGTACGTACCGGTATATAAGGCATGTTATACATACAATGAGGCAAGATACATCAAAAAATTCCTCTGTGTCTCTATATTGCTTGAGTTAACTCTGATAAGCCGTCTTTTATAATAAACATGACCTTCACGATTTTGTCACATGAAACATTGGATGAGAATATATGAAAACAAGTTTCACAGACGCTAACCTGTCAAACACAAATCTAAGGAGTTGGATATTCAGCACAGGTGGTAGCGTCTTTAGCTTGATGCAGCGTGTGGCGTTTCGTTTGCAGTTACACCTCTCGCACAAGTACTGATTAGCGCCCTCAAGTTTTTCTTCCTGCAAAGGATATGTTTTGAAGAGAGAAAAAACAAACAAACAAAAATTGTGACATTACTTGATGCCTAGAGAAACAGCACATTAATAAAGAATGACTCTCTCTTGTTCCAATATTGCTTTCTCCTGTGACTTTGCAGTGTCATTGCATACACAGTGCATACACAGTGCATACCGTGAGGGTGATAAATTCCTTGTGATACAAAGCGTGACACAATCTCCATTACATGAAAAAATAAAAATCTACTGATTACTTGAGAATAAACTACCTGCCACTACATTTTCAACAATGCAAAGAGTACTGAATTTAAGTCATCATATTGATAGCAGACTTCTGAGTCAAGCTAATCCACACACCAAGTCATATCATTGCTAACAGTAGTTGGACAAGTTCACATGCTATATTTAATTCTCAGGCATTCAGTGCTGAGGTCACAATGCTCTTCATCCATTTCATACCGTCATGAAATGATAGATCGCCTATCTCTTTAAAAAAACAGGATAGGACTCTTGAATACTACAGGTCCTAAAACCTGTATTGCTACAATCAATTTCCAGTGACGAAAGACCTTTAAACAGAGGCAGATATAGTCTTGTAATCAGTGTTTTGTTTATTTGATTTCTTACCTTCAGAAACTCTGTTAGACTGTCTTCTAAATGCTTATGACCTTTGATGTTGAGGTCAAGTTCATAGAACTGTGACGGTCTCTCGGAGCTGTTGCCGCAGCTGTTACACCTGGGAGTTCAAAACACACAAATGGTACAAATGCCCTGTGATTTCATAATGTAAGAATGACCTTCCTTGTTGACAGTGATAACTTTGTGTCCAGCTGAAATGCTCTAAAATATGAGCCAACGGCTACCATGCAGTTGATCCCAGAGTTATATGAAACAGACAGTGTCTGGCAGCAGACTAACACATTTACAAAACCAGGATAGGAACAAACAGGAAAAGAAATCATGTGAGAGTATTCTTGGTCATAGATGAAAAACAGGGATTTCACACTCATATAGTGGGCCATCAACATCAGCAGTACTTTCAGCAAACATGGACAGAACACACACAAATGGCTTCACATCTTCTCAAATCATGCCTAATCGCACTAATGAGTATAAAACAGTGGATTATCTTCAGCCCTGTGTCTTCACATAATTTTTGCATTGAGGAAATTGATTACCAGACTTGTTCATACTGTCCTATGGGACAGTTGTGAAATCTCACAGTTTAATTCAAAATTTCTCTGAATGTTAACAAAGGTGACAAATATCTGCCCTGTCATTCTCCCATGCTCTAATAGTCTGGATATTTTGTACCACAGATTTACAAATTCCATTCATGCTCAAGACAACTTCAGTAAACAGTCTAAAGTGATCTAAACAAAAGCAGAGCAGTGAGAGTTTTAGGCAAATCGAAGAAAAACTGTGATGGAATTTCACACTTTCACACATTTTCCCTGACCAGTGATACCTGCGAGAGTCACACATAAAAATACGATACTGTGATGATGTCGTGACCATACAAAATCCAATTTGCTTGCACGAAAGACATTTCACTACATTATCTTTTACACCATGATGTCACACAAAGAAAGTGTATCCCTCATATCAAATCATTCTACAAAGGTAGCAAATTAATCACTTTGCACAGGGGAGAGTTGCTTGGGTGTTGGTGCTAAGTAACTGACAAAATGAATGATGTAATGATACTACTTAAACGGGAGAGTTAGTGTATAGGCAAATTTAAGTAACTGGGTCAAATTTTTCACAAATCGGAACTTCCTCACTCCTGGAAGACAGTAAAGGAAGGAGAAATGTTCATGTGTGCATCACTATAATGTCAGCATCAGAATTAATATTTTTGAGTGTGGTTATATTCGCAAATAGCACCAGACTAAAAAATTTACAAAAATTAAATCCTGTGAAATATATGGCATATACAGTATGTGGGACATGACATCACTGCCTACTCTTGATATACATGACAACACATTATACAATCCGTGATTAGGAATTTGGTAAAATTCTTACGGCTCTGTTTGCATGGCTATACTGTTTTCGATCAAGTCCAAGCCAAGTACAGAGTGGAGGATCCTACCTTGTCACGTATGAGTACTGCCCACTGAACTGCTGCTCAATGACATTGCCAACGAGTGGGTTGGGCTGCTCCCGTAGTGTGCTCTCCAGCAGGGAAATGAAGAGTTTGCTAAATTCTTGGGCATCCTGAGATTAGGGGTCAAAGGGCACAAAAGGCATGGATCATTACAGCATGCCAAATCTCAATCAGACGAAATATCTTTACAAAAAAACATAACTCATATAAAAAAACAGATCTTACATAGCTTTTGAATTAAGGATTTTTGTAGTCCTCTCCTCTCCATCTCAAATGATTACAAGAAAAAGTTATTTCTTCTAAAAAAAAAAATTTCACCAAGTTTTTGCCATAGTAAAATGGCACCATAACTATCATCTCTGCATTTGCCACATGCTGAGCTCAGACAGTTAAATGCCAAGGAAATGTGACTACTTTAGCTCCGGTTTTAGTTGTGGGAGATGAGTTTCTCTAACTTGGCAAATGTAAAAACGTGCCCCAGTATAATGTAATCTCTTAGAAACTGATAGGAAATCAAAACTACTTAAGTTAAACTGTTCTTCTTCTTTCTTCCTTGCAGGATTACATCAGTAGGTCCATGTACCATAAATCAGTAGAAATGCAATTACAACCACATGTTCTCTTTTCATTTTCATCACCAGGACTCTAGCTATGTGTTTCATCATACATATATAAATGGTCAATTCAGGATCACTACCATCATAAAATTAGATCTGAAAATTTAGCATCTATCCACTTGCGATGACTTTCTGAGAGTCAAAATATGACTCCTATCATGGCACTGTGACTGGTACTTTGTAAGCTGTTATATTCGCAAGGGTTTAATTTTTGTGAATCACTGCTGGACTGTGAATTAAACGACACACAAAAATGTCACCATGCGCTAGGCGGATAGTACAATTGCGAAAGCCCCAGTGTCAATTCGCAAAAACATTTTGTGAAAATGTCTGTGACCTCATCGTTTGCGAAAATATCTGTATGCAAAAATAACAGCTTATACAGTATTTTGTCTATCCCATACAATATTTTGTTGCATTTTTTTCAACTGCTGCCAAAACTTGCCTGTTGCAGAGCTGCATCCAGTCCCAAGCAGTTGATGAAATTTGCTGGATCTATGTACCTAATATAAATCAATCAAGACACAAATGCATTTTCAAAATAGAGTAATGTTTAAATAGTAGTGAATAGCATGAAAGAATTCACACCAAACATTCAATTATTGATTTTACAATGAAAAATTATCAAGCTGTGAATTTACAGAGAAAAAAAAAATTATAATCTTGTTGACCTTCGTGACACTAGGAGCTGGAGAAAATTGACACATGAACACATCTGCGCAAGGTGTCGGCACATTTTCAAAAGGGATTGTAGATATATTTTGTACAATGAAAGGGACATCCCCTGATGACGAATGCATCACTCGCTTTCTGATGCGCATCTTACCTTCTCCTACTGAACTGGAGGAGGGCAAAGAGCAGCTGAAGGTGACCACAGATTGTGGACGGCTGGAGCTCAGCCTCTGGCAGGGCAGCTACCGTCCTCTCTGGACATGCACAAAACGGTCAAACACATAGACAATACAGCGGTCATCAGCTCCTTCACTCACCCTCTACTGAGAATGCTTACCACTACATGCTGTAGGAAGACAAATAGCACATACTGCTACAAAACATCAGAAAAATAGATTTTCATTTTTCAATCATCTCAAGATTTTTTAAGTTTACACTATCAATTCTAGGTTTGATTTTAATGTGCTCTGCGAATAATTTACATGAGTCTCCCATCAGGCAGACAGTCAGACTTTAGCCTTACACTAACTGTACATCAAGATAATAATCAGACTCTTCACTGTTTACACACAGTGCATATCAGCACTATTCTCCTGCGTTTGTAACTTTTTGTTCTCCTTCTCCCGATGAGGCCAGACAAAATGACCAGAATGATTTTGTACACTAGCTGTGGAATGTTTTGATGAAATATTTCCCAAGCAGGCAAGAAGACTCTAGACTGGGACTAGTATCTATCAAAGTATCTCACCATCAGCTGACTCATCCCTGGCCCATTCTCTATCCAAGGGTCTCCACTGGTACAGCGCTTCCCTGAATCTCTGATTGTGAAACCAAACCTGTAGGAAAGCAGCAACACATTACACAGACACTCCTTGACTGAACATGACATTTGAATCATAACATTTAATCAGCACATCATATGGACCACACTGATTCCAAAATGTGTACCCAACTGCTCTCAGTTTGCAACACAAATATAAATGCTCCATTTTCTACCATGTAATGCCCATCCACCAATGCCTTTTGCCTCAACTCTAGTTGCCAAATTAAGGATTACATTATTCATTTCTAAAAATATTGTGGCAGAGGCAAAAAAAAGAAACGCACAAAATCATCACAATGAAGTGAAAGACTGATCCATTTTCTTTTTTTCTCAATCGACAAATAATTAATTTACAGCACTTAAAGGGTCATGTGAATGGTTCAATTATCATAAAAGAAAAAGAGACCTCATGTGATTTTTGTTTTCCTTCTCAAAAGAGAATAACTTCACTGCACTGACATAAAGCAAAAAGCCTGTGAAAATTTTATCAAAACTTGCACAAATGAGACAACTTGCTCTTTTTTTGCATGCATATTGATTTCGCTAGAGCCAAGATTCGGGAAATTAAAATGCAAGCAAAAGTTCTTGCTTATATACTATATGCACTGACTGCCATTAGCAATTTGAGAAAATTTAATTACATTCAGAAGGCAGTCAGCTCCAATTTGCGAAAATTTCCTCTTGCAAATATTTGGTTAAGATGGTTTTACAGTAAATGGTGACACATTGATTTAATATTCAACATTAAAGACTTACCTGAAGGAAAGTGTTGACATAGCATGTCGCACCAAGGTTTTTCAGGCCAACCAACTCATCCTGTATGCCATTCAAAAATACACACAGACAAAAAGGAGTAGTTGTATGGATCATCTCACACCATCATGAATATGTTCATCATATCAAACAGGATGAGAGAAAATGTCAAGAATTGACAGAAAACAGAGTGAATCAAATATCACATTGGATTCATTGTAATTTTCAGATTTGTGTATCTAAAACAAATATATGAAATGACTATTGCCCTGCATTATCCTTTGGCACCTTGTATAAAGTATTGAGGTCACTGAATTTTGCACTCAACATACACTTTTACAGTGATGTCACTAGAATAAGCAAGCAACAGAAAAGGTACTCTTGGCTAACTTAATGGTACACATTCTGAATCAGTGAATCAGTAACTAACATCACGATCATCATATCACAAGGTGCTCATCTATTAGGAGAGAAAAGATGAAAAATGACTACTAGAGCATAACATTTCTCAATGATTCAGCATCCAGAAATTGGCCATAATGGTTGTACATGTGCTAATAGTAGGTTTCTCATACACCCTTTATGATACAGCTGAGAAGCATTCATGTTCAGCACCATAAACACATAATACTATGCAGAAACCTTGACGTTGCACTGGAATACTAGGTATTACCACCTTAATAAGACCTCTAACCGACTTCTGACCTACATGTGTTGCAGCATATCAATTATAAGTGCCGAAATTATACAAAATTGTAATTTGTATTCTAATTTTCACAAAGCAATAGGAGCTTTTGCATATACAATTGTAATATGTAAAAATCAAGGTAATAATTCTGATATCTTTGTTTATGGGAGGTAGAATCAGTGCTTACCTCCTTTCTCTTCTCCTCTTCGGGGTCATCGATTTGATGCCAGTGGTCATCACTGATCTCCTTCAGCCAATCTTTCTCTCCGAGGTTCACGAGGCAGTTTGGGTTGCCTCGACAGTTTCGCCTGGTAAATCAGTAAGAGAGAGAAAAGTTCAGTTTGAGTAGATGTCTACCAGAACAAACTGACAGTGACATCCTTATGGAACATCCCTTTTAAGTATATAGTTGGACCTACTATTCATCATCTATTTCTTGATTAAATACCTTGTATCTAGAAAATATCCCTCAGTTTCACCTTAATTTCATTTCACTTGAGAAGACAAACACAATTCACATTTTTTACTGTACACCGACGCAAGCTCACCATTTTAATCAACGGCCCGTTTTCCCATTGAAAAGTATGTAAATCCAATGAATGGGCAAATATGTGTTAACAATAATTATGTTAATTACCCAAGAGGATTTTCTTTAATTCTTCTTCCTCCTGTTTCCTCAGGTTATTTACCTGCATCTCCCTAATTTCTCTTGATTTGTGATGTTTGAATGTTCCAGCGTAATGCACCCCGTCCCACATCTGCTTTGATTTTATGTGCAAGAAATCCATTGCGCGAGGGTGGTCGATCTAGAAATAGGTAGGACCTACTGTAGTAGTCGATGAGAGTAGACTTACTAATACTATACTGGTACTCCTGTTATAGTGTTATAGCGAAGTCGTCGGGACCAGTGATTTTTCTTTCGCTATAACAGTAGAGTACACACAGATACAAAGATGATCATTTGGGGACCTGAATTCTAATTTCGTTGTCACAAGAATTTCACTATAACCAAGTTAACCGTTAGTGATAATGGGAGTGCACTGTTGGTAGCTAAGTCCAAGTTCGGGCCCTTTTCATAAAACTTGTCATCAGTGACAACTGCCACATTTCTATGACAAATTAGCTCTCAGCCAATCAGATGCAAGGATTTCAGTACAGTAGCTTGTCACCTCTATGACAACTTGTCATTCGGGCTGGATCCTTGCTTCCTTGGTCATTTGGATCTGGATCACCACCAAAATCACTTTTTTCTGCTCATCAATAATTTTACAAATAAACTAGATCTAACTGTTGTGTTACTGTTAGGTGTACGGAGTTTCAATTTGTCTCCCTCTACAACAGTTAGGCCTAACTGTTAGTTAGGCCTACTAATAAAATTTGTTAAGATCGCAACTGCTGATCTGTAAATTAACAAACATGTCGGGAAAAAAGGAACCAGAGGGACTATTTCTAGTAACAGTATTGGCGAATCTGTCATCTATAAACCAAGTTAAAAACTTTAAGTTTACATCTCATTATTAGTCATTTGTAATTGTAGTCTGAGAGAGAGAAAAATTGAGAAACTCGCACCTTCCACTCTGAATATCTCGCTTTCAAACCGTGCAAACTAAATCGGTTATCTAAACAACAAACGAGCGAAAAAAACAAATGCAGAAAACGTAATCTCCTTGGCGGAGGTATATGGTGATACAGCCTTTGTAAATTAAATTTAAAGGGCATGGCAAGTGCAGTTGGTTATGTTGTGCAAGCTTCAATTCGATTTATTTCGACCATAATGTCGATGACTGTCATGACTGCAACTGTTTACCTGCATGACGAGGAACATGAAGGAAGATTAATACGATAAACCGTCTTGACGTGTCCATCATTTACATCTTCAGGAGCCGTCGTCTCCGTCCATCTCCAAATTTCTTTATCAAGAGTTGGCTTGCTGGGCATTTCTGAGATGGTGTTAACAGTATTCCAGCGAACAAAAATGTCCCGGTATTCACAGATGGACCACCACTCAACTCTTGTGTCGTGTGCATTCGCAAGCGAAGTCGCATTCGCAAGTGCAGCAGCAGTGGTGCAGTTGCGTTGTGTGTGTACACTGCAGGTACGATACTGTTCTGCACTCTGCAGTACCCCAGTACGTAGTGTACAATCGTCCATCCATAACCATAGCCCACTTGCATTGCATTGGTTCTTCGCGCGAGAAATTTCGATGGATAAGATGAGCAGAGGAATGGTTCATGGGGAACGTTGAGGGCCGTACACCAGTAACAATCCGGAATCAGACTGTCTTCAAGTTCAATAAAATCAGCACCCCGTTGCATAAAACTTACCATTGAATTTCAATGGTAACTACCGTCAAAATTAGGTGTCACAGCCAATCAGCATCAAGGATTATAAAATTTACCGCTAATTTGCAGACTTACCGCTAGAAAGGAGCGGTAAGTCCAGCGGTAAGGGTTTTATGCAACAGGGCCCAGATAGGACGCACAATCAGACGCACTCGACAGGTTGCTTCACCCACTTTTTTTTTTTCCCGGGATGTTGGAACAATAATGAATAAAACAGTCCTACTAATTGACGCAAACTATGAATGCAAACTAATGCAAACTAATGCAAACTGATGCAAACTGATGCAAACTGACGCAAATTAATGCAACCTCAATGCAAACTCAATGCTAACTACTAATTAATGCAAACTAACGCAAATTACTAATTAATGCAAACTACTAGTAATACAAACCGCTAGCGGTGAAAATTAGGGTGAATTACAGCACCTGGACCTGGCTCTTCCCAGGCCGCTCTAGCCCAAAACAGATATCGATGAAGTAAATCCATCCTATCGAAGAATGACTAACGTCACCTTTACTTCACTGAGTATATCAAACATCTCACCTCAACAGTCAACAATAACTCGAAAAAAAAAATCATCAAATGTATATTTTTGGACCAAACAGATGTCGTTTAGATTTTAGTTTGCTTTCAAAATTCAGAAAATGTAGAACAGAATGAAGCGCAGAAATACGGACTGTAATGGATCATTGATGGCCAAACTACTAAATAATGCAAACTCAACGCAAACTCCAAGCAGGAAGGTCTCACCCATAGCTCTCCCTGCTCCAAGACACAACGCTATCCTAGGGTCTATCCTATGTGAATACCAAGTAATATCGATTACAAATATCGGAAAATGACACCCCGAAATACTAATTAATGCAAACTCAACGCAAACTGCAAGACACAGCGCTATCCTATGAGAAAACCGCATAAATCGATTCTAAATTTCGGAAAATGACACCCAGAAAAATGACACCCCGAAATACTAGCGTAATTAATGCAAACTCCAAGACCCAACGTTATCCTATGTGAAACTGACCTAAATCTATTACAAATATCGGAAAATGACACCCCGAAATCTTAATTAGTGCAAAGTCAAAGGCACAACGTTACCCTATGTAAAAACAACCTAATTCGATTACAAATATCAGACAATAACACCCCAAAATATAATAAAACAAATGTAGATTATTGACAACCTAGGTCTCATGGCATGGGCGTCACCAGGGGGGGTGCGTTGGGTGCGAACGCACCCCCTTTCAGATCCTTAAAAAAAAAAAAAAAAAAAAAAAAAAAAAATCAGTCAGTGAGCGACCTCAACGCCGGACGCTAAATAAGTATTCTTTTCTATGTTTTTTTTTTTTTTTTTTTTTTTTTTTTTTTTTTTTTTTTTTTTTTTTTTACAGTTTGCACCAGGGACTAAAAAAAGAAATAAAAAATTCGTGGGCAAAAACAATTCGCACCCCTGGTTCTGGCAGCAATGATTTTATACATATCTACTAGTATTCTATTTTATCGACCGTACTGTACATCCGTACGATACGGAGCAGGGGATGCTCTAAAGTGCAGATTTTAGACATCCTTCCCCCGCTTGGTCACTTCGACGCCACCTCGCTGGTCATACCTCCCCAAGTCATGGACATAAACCGACACCCTTGACTACCAGTGGCGGATCCAGGGGGAGGGGCGCATCGGGCGTCCCCTCCCCCCCCCCCCTCCTCTTAATTTCCAAAGCGAAAAAATATAGCTTCAAACGGCAGTTCTTGGAATGTAAAATGTCAAAATTTTTAAGCTCGCTCGCTCGCATTTGGTCGTAATGCCATTCTCCTGAAGTTGCTGCCAATAATTGCCGGCAGTTGCGCCCGGTGCGCCCCCCCCTTAATTTCCAAAGCGAAAAATATACCTACAAACGGCAGTTTGGGGACTGTAAAATGTCAAAATTTTCAAGCTCGCTCGCATTTAAATTCTCTTTATATTGCTGCCAGTAATTGCCAACAGTTGCGCCCGATGCGTCCCCCTTAATTTCTAAAGCAAAAAAAAAAAAAAAAAAAAAAAAAAAAAAAAAACCAGATATAGCTTCAAACGGCAGTTTTTCAAAATTTTCAAGCTCGCTCGCATTTAATCTTTATGCAATTCTTTTGATGTTACTGCCAGTAATTGTCAGCAGTTGCGCCCGGTGCGCCCCCCCCCCCCTTAATTTCCAAAGCGAAATATAGCTACAATAACTTTTTACTGTAAAATGTCAGAATTTTCAAGCTCGCTCTCTTCGCTCGCATTGAATCGTTATGCAGTTCACCTGATGTTGCTGCCAGTAATTGCCAGCAGTTGCGCCCGGTGCGCCCCCCCCCCCCTTGATTTCCAAAGCGAAAAATTATAGCTAAGAATGGCAGTTTTTGGACTGTAAAATGTAAAATTTTCAAGCTCGCTCTCTTCGCTCGCTCGCATTTAATCGTTATGCAGTTCACCTGATGTTGCTGCCAATAATTGCCAGCAGTTGCGTCCGGTGCGCCCCCTTGATTTCCAAAGCGAAAAAATATGGCTAAGAACGGCAGTTTTTGGACTGTAAAATGTAAAAGTTTCAAGCTCGCTCTCTTCGCTCGCTCGCATTTAATCGTTATGCAGTTCACCTGATGTTGCTGCCAATAATTGCCAGCAGTTGCGCCCGGTGCGCCCCACCCCCCCCCCCCCTTGATTTCCAAAGCGAAAAAATATGGCTAAGAACGGCAGTTTTTGGACTGTAAAATGTAAAATTTTCAAGCTCGCTCTCTTCGCTCGCTCGCATTTAATCGTTATGCAATTCACCTGATGTTGCTGTTAGTAATTGCCAGCAGTTCCGCCCGGTGTTCCCCCCCCCCTTAATTTCCAAAGCGAAAAAATATGGCTAAGAACGGCAGTTTTTGGACTGTAAAATGTAAAATTTTTGAGCTCGCTCGTTCCGCTCGCTCGCATGTAATCGTTATGCTCTCCTGATATTGCTGCCAGTAATTGCCAACAGTTGCGCCCGATGTGTCCCCCCCCCTTAAATTCCAAAGCGAAAAAGTATAGCTACAGACGGCAGTTTTTTTTTTACTGTAAAATGTCAAAATTTTCAAGCTCGCTCGCTCCGCTCGCTCGCATTTAATTGTTATGCAATTCTCCTGATGTTGCTGCCAGTAATTGCCGGCAGTTGCGCAAAATATAGCTCCAAATGGCAGTTTTAGGACTGTAAAATGTCACAATTTTCGAGCTCGCTCTCTTCGCTCGCTCGCATTTAATTGTTATGCCATTCGCCTGATGTTGCTGCCTGTAATTGTCAGTAGTTGCGCCCGGTGCGCCTCCCCCCCCCCCCTAATTTCCAAATCGAAAAAATATGGCTACAAACGGCATTTTTGGACTGTAAAATGTCAAAATTTTCAAGCTCGCTCGCTCCGCTCGCTCGCATGTAGTCGTTACGCCATTCTCCTGATATTGCTGCCAGTAATTTGTCGTTTCACACCGTCATTCCATAATCCATTGTGGACAACTCCCTCCCACAACCTCCCCCCCCCCCCCCCCCCCCTTGCTCGTTCCGCTTGCTCGGGCTCGGTCGCGTTCATGACATCAGTGTAAGAATTATTACTATAAGTTTATTTAGATTATACCATTTATATAGTAGGCAAATTGTTCAATAACAATTTACTTCAAAATGTACTGATACCTTAAACAAGTGGGACTGTTTCAAGTCGATAAAACACGCAAAAAATTTGCATCAAATTGCACTATTTACAACATCAAAATGCAAAAAGTGCTCACCGTGGGAGGGGGACACTCCCTTCCACATCCTCCCCCTTGCTCACTCCTCTCGCTCTTGCTTGGCCGCGTTCATGACATTCAGTGTAAATATTAAAACAGGAAGTTTATTTGGATGATACTATTTTAGAGGCAAATTGTTCAATAATAATCTTCATCAAAATATAGTGCTACCTCAAACAAGTGGGACTGTTTCAAGTCGATAAAACAAGCAAAACATGCATCAAATTGCACCATTTACAACATCAAAATGCAATTTCAGTTCTAACCGTGGGAGGGGGTTGGCCCCCTCCCACACCCTCCCCCCTCGCTCGCTCCGCTTGCTCGGGCTCGGTCGCGTTCATGACATCAGTGTAAGAATCAATACAAGAAGTTTAATGAAATTATATAGTTTATAGGCACATTGTTCAACAACAATTTCCATCAAAATATACTGCTACCTTAAACAAGTGGGACTGTTTCAAGTCGATGAAAACACGCAAAAAGCCTTCATCAAATTACACCATTTACAACATCGAAATGCAAAAAAAGTTCTCACCGTGGGAGGGGGGGGGTGCTAGTATGCGAGGGAGCGAGCAAGGGGGGGGGGAGGTGTGGAAGGGCATGTTGCTTTAACATGCACTTCCACACCCACCCCCCCCCCCCCCTTGCTCGCTCCCTCGCATACTAACACCCCCCCCCCCCCCCCCCAAGATGAAATCCTAGATACGCAGGTGCCCTTTCCCTGCTTGGCTTCCCTCAAAAAAACCGTAAAAGTCTAGGGATTGAGAGCTTCCTATGTTCCAAATGTCTGTCCAAAAAATCTCGTTACATCAAGGAGGTAGTACCTCCTTGGTTACATTTAGTGTCAAAACGCACCCCCCTTGAAAAAAAGCTGGTGACGCCCCTGCATGGAGAGTTGGAACAATCAAGCATCAAATCTCACTCTAGCAAAAGCAAAAGTTTAGTTAGCGGCAGATTAAATTACATTTATAAGGAAGAGTGGCGCATAGATGTAGAAGAAATTTTAATCTCCAATGTTTGCACTATCGAATTTTCAAGCAGGAGCTTCATTTTAAGAAATACCTCAAGCACTTGAATGTTTCGCAACTAAAATTTTCATGCATATTCCGTATTCCGTTGTGCTAATCACAAATCCCAACTGTTTTTGGAAGATATAATGAATTCACTTCACTTCACTTCAATTCATTTTAATCGTTCAATAATAATAAAAAAATACAGGAAATTCAGTGCAGGATTTTAACATAGTAAATACGAAGCATAACAAATACTATATATATGTATAATATGTATGTGTGTCTATTTATCTATCTATCTATCTATCTATCTATATATATATATATATATATAGAGAGAGAGAGAGAGAGAGAGAGAGGGAGAGAGAGAACACGAAATAGTACAAATAATAAATAACTGAAGATGCATGCAAAGTCAAACTGAAAAGAACAATCATATAAAAACGTGGCATAAAAAGCGACTCAATTGGCATGATGTTAAAAACTCAAGAAACATTCCCTGTTGCTACGTTCCCAGTCTCACCCCCCCCCCCCCCCATGTCAGCCCGCGATAAACTGAAACAACTCAAACCAACTCGCCTTAAAATACAACACAACAAGCAAATTAACACATACGAAAACAGTATCAGTGATTATATCATCATCTACATTTCTGTTTACCTGCCACTAGTGTATTGCACATAATCACTTTACAACTGAAATATACAAGATAACAAATATATTGTAATTATACGTCAATTTGCCCGAAAAAAATTATAAAGGGAGGATTAACGGTAGAGAAAAGAAAGAAAAATAAGAATGGAAAAGAAAGCGGAGGTATAACAGCTACTCATAAATAACATAATCTATATCAAACATCATCAGCCTACATCATAAATCCAAAAACTGTATGTAAAATCCCAAGATGGTGATCCCAGGTGATGATGATAATGACCCGTCTGTGGCAATGACTGTAAAAATTACAATGATTATGATGGTGAAGCTGATAATGAAGGTGGCGATAATGTTGTCGTTGAGATGATAATGATGGTGATTAAAAACAAGCAAACATGGGATCTTCAGTGCAGTTTCACTGTTTTACAATACCGCCCCAACCTGACATTCCAAACCATGAATCACCGCAAATTTGTCCCCTATCTATCACAATTCGTCCATTTGAAAGCCCATAAGACTCCACCAAAAGACCCGCTCATCACAGAAAAAAATTCCGACACACTCCTGCTGACCCCCAATCTCCCTCAAATTACTCAATGACAGTAGTATTCCACGTGAAAACAGTGGAAACAGTTAAACACAAAATTATCAGATAACGGACGGGCAGGCCTCTGGTAGCCCATTAAAGGGGGCAACCTCACGGGCGGCCTCGGGTAGTTCAGCTACTAATGAGTTAACGGGTACTATTGAAAAGTCTAATAATAATTAATTAATAATTAGACAAATTTGTATAGCGCAGCTACTATTTAAATATACTCTACTGCGCTGTGATGTAACAGAGCTCCTGTCACTGATTAGACACACGAAAATGAATAACAAATTAATCAAAGGCTTCTGAAAAAAGATAAGTCTTCAATAAAGATTTGAAGACAACAAGTGATGATGCCTTCCTCAGTTTCTCAGGTAATTTATTCCAAAGTTTTGGAGCAGCACAGCTGAAGGCACAGTCCCCTAAAGTTACTTTCGTTTTTAAGTGAGATTGCTTTAGAAGCAACTTATCCTGTGTACTTCGTAAATTATGAGAATATGAGTGTGATTTCATTGATATCAATTCTGATAGATAACCAGGTGCTTGACCATACAATACTTTATAAACGAGTATCAAAATTTTAAATACAATTCTCTGTCTTACTGGCAACCAATGTAACTTCTTCAAAACAGGTGTAATATGTGAAAATTTTGACGAACTGAACACAAGTCTCGCACATGCATTCTGTACACGCTGAAGCTTGGTTATCTGTGAATCTGGTAAACCAAACAATAGCCCATTACAATAATCAAGCCTATTGCTAATGAATACGTGAACAAAAGTTTCAGCGTCTTCCTGGCTCAAATATCTACGAATGTGACGCAAGTTATGCAACATATAAAAAGCAGACTTGCATGTGGTTGATATATGCTTCTCCATGTTTAAACGAGAATCAAGCCATACACCCAGGTTTTTCACAGAGCTCGATGGCTTAACTTCCAAATCTCCAACTGATATCTTACTAATATCCAGCTTTGCTACTTGTCTTGGTGTCCCCACAACAAGAAACTCAGTCTTTCCATCATTAAGCATTAACTTATGTTTGGACATCCAAGAACGGACATAACATATACAGGATTCTAAGTTTGAAATACTATCAATGTGTTGTTCACTATCAGGACTGAAGGAAATATACAACTGTGTATCGTCAGCATAACAATGACAAGAAATATTCGGGAAACAACATTGAATACCCTTGATCAGATTACTTGTATAAAGTGTAAAAAGAAGGGGCCCAAGGCGTGACCCCTGAGACACCCCGTATGGAACATCAAAATTCTTTGACATTACATCTTCTATCATAATCTTTTGCTGTCTGTTAAAAAGATAAGACTCAATCCATGCAAGGACAGACTCAGTCATGCCAAAAGATGAATGTAATATTTTCACTAATATCCCATGATCGATAGTATCAAATGCAGCACTTAGATCGAGCAATACCAAAAATGATACCTTTTTATCATCCATTGCCAATAAAATATCATTCTTGATCTTAACTCTAATTGCAAATGGAATGAAAGAATTCAGATATTGGTTTGTCTTGCATTTTGCAGACTGCCGTTGTTTGCCAGATCTCAACCAACAGAAACATTGATGAAGGGGTGGTGGGGGTCCCTCAAGATATTCACTACTTTCCTAAGAATTTTTGCTTTAATTTCTAGGAATCAAATTCCTATAGAAATTACAGATTTTCTCCCATTACGATGACAATAAAAGTGGTGATGAATTTCATTACCTTTTCATTACACCCTCCTAGTGAACATCGAAAGAAATACTGAATGAGATATCACTTGAAATACCCACAATGAAGGTGGATCAATTATTTATTGTGAAAAATTGTAAAAAAAAAAAATCTATTTAAACCAAGTTTTGTAGTTATAATGACACATGTTTAGATGACTAGAGTATTGTCCTTTCCTTAGTTACTGCATAAGCCTTTTCCAGGCCGTGACTTCTTTATCTGTAACGTGTCTTTTCACTCTCCCCTCTTTCTTTTCATTTCTCCTCCTCTCGCTCTCATCTCCATTTTCCTTCATTCTTTGTTCACTTATCATATGCATATATTTCCGTACGTCTTTGTCCCCCCCCCCCCCCGTTGTTTTTCTCAATTACGTTATTATGCGACTCGTATTTCTTTCATTCTAAATTTTGTACAGCTGTGCACATGCCATCAGTTTTGGGTCCTTCTCACTGTCCCCCTCCCTTATATTTCTCCCCCCCCCCCGCCATATTTTCCTCTCTTTTTTTTTTGTTCCCTGTATCGTGTATCAATAGATCTGTATTTATTATATTTCTGTACAATTTTTTTGTTCTTTTCATCAATCGTATTTCACTCTCATTTACTTTATTATAGTTATTTTGTATATTTTCAAAGTTACTTGCAACTCTGTTTGCATTATTGAATTAATAACGTGAAATATGACTTGACATTGGACTCCGATACTCAGAACATGGGTTGTTGAGTGAAGTAAAATTTTAAGTTTCCACTAATCACAGCACTGCAAACACGTGAAAGGAAGGTGTCGTTCGATTAACAGGTTCTGAAATGTAAACTCTTGAGCGCAGTTGGTCGTAAAATATGTTTCCCACAAAATACTGACAATTACTGTACCGAAACAATCAAAATCACATTAGCTATATCAGTAGTTGCCTTTGTATGTTAGTACTTCCATCAATGTTTGTTCACAACAACAGGTAAAACTAAACAAATTTATATGCAACTTATTTGACACATCGACAGTTAGTAAGTCTATCATTGCTTTTTAAGAGACAATTTAGGAATAAAATATCACAACAATGTTATGTTTGAAATGTTAAATCCTTCTGTTCGATATCCGCTCCCCTCTTCATCCTCTTCTTTTCCTTCTAATCTCAACTTGTCTAATCTATTCCTTCTGTTTCTTATCCTTTCATCACATTTTCTGTTATCAAGCGGGGCTTAAGTTTCAGTTGTTATTGTTATTGGCTTTTTTAAAATACCATTGTGGTATCAATACTTTATTGTAGTTGTTATACACGTAATAGATATTCTTTTATTTCCATGTATAATGTAGTAGATATTGTGTTTCTTAATATTCTTGATTTCAGTCAATTAAAGCAATGATCCCAGGGGTATCGATCCCTTTTAATGATGCTGATGGGGAAGGGAAGTAGTACATTTTGTATTAGCATGTCTCGGGTGTCATAACTTGTGGGTATTGTTTAGGACAATAGAATATGGAATATGAATATGAAAGTGATAGTTAAGTTATGAAACATGAATATAGGATACATAAAAATATGAATATGAACAAGGAATGAAATAAAAACAAATAACATAATAGGACGTATTGACGAGAGAAAGAAAAAATGAATGACATCACTAGTTTTGATATTCATGATGTCATCAGGAGCTTCACTCATTTCCATAAATGACGTCATAGGTTCCATTAAGGTAATACAGTGTATCGGAGAATCGTCTTGGGCATCGGGAATTCCCCACCCCCTGGATCTGTGTACTCTTGCTCTGCATCCCCACCCCTTGGGTCTGTGTACTCTTGCTCTGCATCCCCACCCCCTGGGCCTGTGTACTCTTGCTTTGCATCCCCACCCCCTCGGTCTGTGTACTCTTGCTCTGCATCCCCACCCCCTGGGTCTGTGTACTCTTGCTCTGCATCCCCACCCCCTTGGTCTGTGTACTCTTGTTCTGCACCCCCACCCCCTGGGTCTGTGTACTCTTGCTCTGCATCCCCACCCCCTTGGTCTGTGTACTCTTGCTCTGAACCCCCACCCCCTGGGTCTGTGTACTCTTGCTCTGCATCCCCACCCCTGGGTCTGTGTACTCTTGCTCTGCATCCCCACCCCCTGGGTCTGTGTACTCTTGCTCTGCATCCCCACCCCTGGGTGCGGCACACTCTAGCTCTGCACCCCACCCCCTGGGTGCGGCACACTCTAGCTCTGCACCCCACCCCCTGGGTGCGGCACACTCTAGCTCTGCACCCCACCCCCTGGGTGCGGCACACTCTAGCTCTGCACCCCACCCCCTGGGTGCGGCACACTCTAGCTCTGCACCCCACCCCCTGGGTCTGTGTACTCTTGTTCTGCACCCCCACCCCCTGGGTCTGTGTACTCTTGCTCTGCATCCCCACCCCTGGGTCTGTGTACTCTTGCTCTGCATCCCCACCCCTGAGTCTGTGTACTCTTGCTCTGCATCCCCACCCCCTGGGTCTGTGTACTCTTGCTCTGCATCCCCACCCCCTTGGTCTGTGTACTCTTGCTCTGCACCCCCACCCCCTGGTTCTGTGTACTCTTGCTCTGCATCCCCACCCCCGGGTCTGTGTACTCTTGCTCTCCATCCCCACCCCCTGGGTCTGTGTACTCTTGCTCTACATCCCCACCCCCTGGGTCTGTGTACTCTTGCTTGGTTGTCGTTCTGCGTGACCTGAAAATCGGTTTAACTAGGACAATTTTGGCATATTCATTTAGGCGTTTACCATAGTATTACATGCTTTTCTATGGCCACCATCTTGAATTTCAAGATGGTGGCCTATGTAATGATCCACAATAGGAAACAGCTGTACTGGAAAGCTGGAAAGGACACCACAAGCATGTGCATTACTGAAAATTTGATGCTCCTAGAGTAATTGCAACTTGAGATATGGGTAAAAATGCTATGGCAGCCATTTTGAATTTCAAGATGGCAGCCTATAGATTGTAACAAAACAATCTACAATATCGGAGAATGATATATCAGAGTGTCTGACATAACAACCACGCATTTTGCACCAAATTTGAAGCTTCTACAATGCTCACTATATGCGATATGGTTCAAAATACTGTTTGCTATGATGACCATTTTGAAATTCAAGATGACAGCTTACAAATTGTATGAAAACAATCCACAATATCAGAAAAAGATATATCAGAGTGTCTGACATCACAACCATGCATTTTGCACCAAAATTTGAAGCTTTTACAATGCTCACCTAATGAGATATGGATAAAAATACAGTTTTCTATGCCGGCCGTTTTGAAATTCAAAATGGCGGCTGAAGACGTGGTCAGAAAAATGGAAACAAAGTTTCTTTTGAATTCAGCACCTCAAAATTGACAAAGTTAGCCCCCCCCCCAAAAAAAAAAAAAAGAAATCAATTCTGTCACAAAAAAAAAAAAACTCACGGGATTACAAAGTAACCTCTACTAATATAAATATGAAAATGATAGATGAGTTATGAAACATGAATATAGGATACATAAAAAAGAAATTACGAAAATGAATGAGAAATGAGATTAAAAAAAAAACAAATAACTTATTAGGAAGTATTAATGAGAAAGGGGTAATGAATAACATTACTAATCTTGATATTCATAATGATGTCAGGAGTTTCACTCATTTAAATAAACAACGTCATAGGTTGCATTGAGGTGATATCGGTGCACCGCACCCCCTGGGTGTGGCACACTCTAGCTCTGCACCCACCCCCTGGGTGTGGCACACTCTAGCTTTGCACCCCACCCCTGTGTCCCCCTGGGTGTAGCACACTCTAGCTCTGCACCCCACCCCCTGGGTCCCCCTGGGTGTGGCACACTCTAGCTCTGCACCCCATTCCCTGGAGGTGGCACACTCTAGCTCTGCACCCCACCCCCTGGGGGTGTCATGCTCTAGCTCTGCACCCCACCCCCTGGGGATTGCACGCTCCAGCTCTGCACCCCACCAGCTGGGGGTGGCACAATCTAGCTCTGCACCAGCATTGCGCCCCACCCCCTGGGGGTGGCACACTCTAGCCCGCTCTATCTCTGTTTGACACTTCGGAAAGAAAGGGAGATGTGGGTACTCACAAAAATTGCTTTGTTATCATCTTTATTATTGGCAGTGTGTATTCTGTCATTGTACGTCGTACATTCTCTGTTTTTGGTTTGTAGAATTTGTATCAGCTGTATTGTATCTTGTGCAATCAGGAGTGGAATGACTCATGCATATCAAAGCATATGAGAGAGCAAAAAGCACAATCAACCATGTGCCATGCTCTCTTTGTAAATAAGTGGCCTGGAAAAGAGTTTGTATATCCATTATGACAGCTTTCCAAAGACCAATTCAAAGAGAAATGGGGCCTAGGAACTCAAGATGTAGCTCAGGAAATATATATGTACACCTTTTTTGTCGTTGTATTTGTAACAATGTACAATATGAGTCCAGTTTTGATGTAATTTGGTCGTCTTGCACAGTCCAAAGCAAAAAGAAATGCTCCCCGAATGCAAGAGTTGGCAGAGAAAAAGTATACACACTTTTGTGATTGTTTAATAATTGTTACATGAAATGTATTTTTTTTTAATATTTGGGGAAACAGAGACCCGAAGAGGTATGAGGTGATAGACTGGTGTCCCAGGAATCTGGTCCAGGTCCATATAGACCGATAGACCAGCCAACGATGTGCTCCAAGCTGGCTGATGATGGCGTCCCACTGGACTGCCAACCTCCTCCAGAACAACTATAGCAAGACGGCTGAGTTCATCCTCAACGTCATGTCCTTATGAGTGTTGTTTTTCTTGTGTTAAAGTTTTCCTGGAAAGAAAGAAGAGAATAACTCGTTAAACTGTCAGTGAGAAACATAAAGCAGTACATATATTCATACAAAGAGAGATAGATGAAAAGATATGTGCAGAATGGTTGAATTCATGATTGAGAAGCACATTGATTGAATGAGAATCATACGTACGGTAGTATCATCTCTTTCAAAATGGAAGAGATAACAATATTTTAGCTTTCACACAATATACAGTGCATTTCAATGTGTTAAAGAAGGCAACATTTTTGCTACGGGGTTGACTTTTGTGAATTATTGAGAATATAAAAGCACATCGAAATATATTAAATAATATGGTATCTGAAGTAGCTGACTCTTTTAAGTCAATTTCTCTAGTTTGAGGGCAAGTGGTAATGCAGAGTATACTCCCATCATTAATATATAAGACATAACGACAATGATGATCACGATGACGCCAATGAGGATGATATCTATTATGATGATCACAATGACGACGATGACGACGATGATGAGGATGATGCCGAAGATCACAAAGATGATGAAGACAACGATGATGACGATGATGATTACAAAGATGATGATGTCGATGTCGACCACGAAGACAATGATGATTAAGAAGATGATGATGTCGATGTCGACCACAAAGATGATGATTACAAAGACGACGTCGATGGCGATGATTACGAAGATGATGATGTCGATGCCGACCACGAAGACGATGTCGATGACGATAATGATCACAAAGGCGATAATAGTGATGACGATGACAAGGTCGATAATCAGGAAAACGACGTCAATGACCATGAAGACAATAATGACGATGAAGACGTCGATAACGACGATGATTATGAAGATGAAAACAAGGTTAAGGTGGATAGTGCTTACGAAGATGTCGACGTCGTTGGCGATCACGAAGGCAATGGTGGCAGTGACGACGATAATGACGATCACGATTACGCCATCGTTGACAATCACGATGACGATGACAACGTCGACGAAGATCACAATAACGACATTGAGGTCGACGATCACGATGACGAGGTCGACGACGATCACGGGCACCCCACCCCCTGGGTGCGACACACTCTAGCTCTGCACCCCACCCCCTGGGTGCGGCACACTCTAGCTCTGCACCCCACCCCCTGGGTGCGGCACACTCTAGCTCTGCACCCCACCCCCTGGGTGCGGCACACTCTAGCTCTGCACCCCACCCCCTGGGTGCGGCACACTCTAGCTCTGCACCCCACCCCCTGGGTGCGGCACACTCTAGCTCTGCACCCCACCCCCTGGGTGCCGCACACTCTAGCTCTGCACCCCACCCCCTGGGTGCGGCACACTCTAGCTCTGCACCCCACCCCCTGGGTGCGGCACACTCTAGCTCTGCACCCCACCCCCTGGGTGCGGCACACTCTAGCTCTGCACCCCACCCCCTGGGTGCGGCACACTCTAGCTCTGCACCCCACCCCCTGGGTGCGGCACACTCTAGCTCTGCACCCCACCCCCTGGGTGCGGCACACTCTAGCTCTGCACCCCACCCCCTGGGTGCGGCACACTCTAGCTCTGCACCCCACCCCCTGGGTGCGGCACACTCTAGCTCTGCACCCCACCCCCTGGGTGCGGCACACTCTAGCTCTGCACCCCACCCCCTGGGTGCGGCACACTCTAGCTCTGCACCCCACCCCCTGGGTGCGGCACACTCTAGCTCTGCACCCCACCCCCTGGGTGCGGCACACTCTAGCTCTGCACCCCACCCCCTGGGTGCGGCACACTCTAGCTCTGCACCCCACCCCCTGGGTGTGGCACACTCTAGCTCTGCACCCCACCCCCTGGGTGCGGCACACTCTAGCTCTGCACCCCACCCCCTGGGTGCGGCACACTCTAGCTCTGCACCCCACCCCCTGGGTCTGTGTACTCTTGTTCTGCACCCCCACCCCCTGGGTCTGTGTACTCTTGCTCTGCATCCCCACCCCTGGGTCTGTGTACTCTTGCTCTGCATCCCCACCCCTGAGTCTGTGTACTCTTGCTCTGCATCCCCACCCCCTGGGTCTGTGTACTCTTGCTCTGCATCCCCACCCCCTTGGTCTGTGTACTCTTGCTCTGCACCCCCACCCCCCTGGTTCTGTGTACTCTTGCTCTGCATCCCCACCCCCGGGTCTGTGTACTCTTGCTCTCCATCCCCACCCCCTGGGTCTGTGTACTCTTGCTCTACATCCCCACCCCCTGGGTCTGTGTACTCTTGCTTGGTTGTCGTTCTGCGTGACCTGAAAATCGGTTTAACTAGGACAATTTTGGCATATTCATTTAGGCGTTTACCATAGTATTACATGCTTTTCTATGGCCACCATCTTGAATTTCAAGATGGTGGCCTATGTAATGATCCACAATAGGAAAACAGCTGTACTGGAAAGCTGGAAAGGACACCACAAGCATGTGCATTACTGAAAATTTGATGCTCCTAGAGTAATTGCAAACTTGAGATATGGGTAAAAAATGCTATGGCAGCCATTTTGAATTTCAAGATGGCAGCCTATAGATTGTAAACAAAACAATCTACAATATCGGAGAATGATATATCAGAGTGTCTGACATAACAACCACGCATTTTTGCACCAAATTTGAAGCTTCTACAATGCTCACTATATGAGATATGGTTCAAAAATACTGTTTGCTATGATGACCATTTTGAAATTCAAGATGACAGCTTACAAATTGTATGAAAAACAATCCACAATATCAGAAAAAGATATATCAGAGTGTCTGACATCACAACCATGCATTTGCACCAATTTGAAGCTTTACAATGCTCACCTATGAGATATGGATAAAATACAGTTTTCTATGCCGGCCGTTTTGAAATTCAAAATGGCGGCTGAAGACGTGGTCAGAAAAATGGAAACAAAGTTTCTTTTGAATTCAGCACCTCAAATTGACAAGTTAGCCCCCCCCCCAAAAAAAAGAAATCAATTCTGTCACAAAAAAAAACTCACGGGATTACAAAGTAACCTCTACTAATATAAATATGAAAATGATAGATGAGTTATGAAACATGAATATAGGATACATAAAAAAGAAATTACGAAATGAATGAGAAATGAGATTAAAAAAAAAACAAATAACGTATTAGGAAGTATTAATGAGAAAGGGGTAATGAATAACATTACTAACATAACACTCTAGCTCTGCCACCCCCACCCCCTGGGTGCGGCACACTCTAGCTTGCACCCCCACCCCCTGTGCGGCACACTCTAGCTCTGCACCCCCCTGACCCCCCCCCTGGGTGCGGCACACTCTAGCTCTGCACCCCACCCCCTGGGTGCGGCACACTCTAGCTCTGCACCCCCACCCCCTGGGTGCGGGCACACTCTAGCTCTGCACCCCCACCCCCTGGGTGCGGCACACTCTAGCTCTGCACCCCACCCCCTGGGTGCGGCACACTCTAGCTCTGCACCCCCACCCCTGGGTGCGGCACACTCTAGCTCTGCACCCCCACCCCCTGGGTGCGGCACACTCTAGCTCTGCACCCCCACCCCCTGGGTGCGGCACACTCTAGCTCTGCACCCCCACCCCCTGGGTGCGGCACACTCTAGCTCTGCACCCCCACCCCCTGGGTGCGGCACACTCTAGCTCTGCACCCCCACCCCCTGGGTGCGGCACACTCTAGCTCTGGCACCCCCACCCCCTGGGTGCGGCACACTCTAGCTCTGCACCCCCACCCCCTGGGTGCGGCACACTCTAGCTCTGCACCCCCACCCCCTGGGTGCGGCACACTCTAGCTCTGCACCCCCACCCCCTGGGTGCGGCACACTCTAGCTCTGCACCCCCACCCCCTGGGTGCGGCACAC